>NW_011501613.1:0-3990 GCF_000495115.2 Populus euphratica
TTTGTAAGTTTGGCCATCTCTTTATCCTTTCAATTTCAGTTCTTAAATTCATCAATCAATCCTCTCATTTATGTGATAGGCCTGCATTTAAAATGAACATTTACCATAAATTAAAGTTATCTTATATTATTAGATATATTATTATAAAACATGCTTTAGTTAAGGAGTTATTGATACTTCAAGTGCAAAATGATGATATAAAACCTTGATAAAAATACACTTTTAAGTATCAATCAATAAACTCTTATTATTCAAGTGGAAACCACACACAAAGACGGTTCCAATCAGATTATAAATTGTTAACATGATGACATTAATTATCTTATTCGATTAATGCTAATACTTGTAAATCTCGTTAGGCATTCATGATTATAACTTATGTTAACAACAAATCAAGTTCCTTTTATAGCTCAGGTGTTGGTTATACAATATAGTATGGGCTATAAAAGTGCCAAACATTTGTTATACCAAGTGTTATACAATATAAATCTAGATTAGTCATTTAACAAACAAAGTATTAAAGAGTGAACAAGATAACAAATACAAAACATGTTAGTATCAAACATTAAAGTCTATATTGAGTTTACAATATACTTATTCTTACACCATTAGTGAAATATTTTCACCTTGATATAATAAACTTAGCTAAACATAATGAAAGAAAGAAAAATAAATAAACAAAATAAGAACATAAATAAGATGAAAGTTAACTAAGTAAGTGAAAGGAAATGAAAGGTATAAACTTGATATTAATCAAAGCAAAGCATAAACATTACAAAAAATACAAAGAGAGAAAGTAAGAGCATGATCTTGATCTGGACACCAAGATGCCTAAATGCATGGCAAATGCCTCCTTGTATAGGCCAAAATTAGGAACTATTGATTTGATGACTAATTGATGAGTGAGTGGCCAACTCTTGACTTGATGACAATCTTTATCTTTTCTTATCTGCCCAAAACATCATTGATAACGTCAAAATTGGACCCACTTGAAAACATAAAAGTCAAGAGCATGATCTTGATCTGGATACCAAGATGCTTAAATGCATGGCAAATGCCTCCTTGTATAGGCCAAAATTAGGAACTATTGATTTGATGACTAATTGATGAGTGGGTGGCCAACTCTTGACTTGATGATAATTTTTATCTTTTCTTGTCTGCCCAAAACATCATTGATAACGTCAATATTGGACCCACTTGAAAACATAAAAGTTGTAGGAAATTGTTTTACCTTTTTAAGGTAAACAGTGCTCGGACCAGAGGACAGATTCAGACTTCTTTGTTGTTGCTAAAATTTGGACTTGAAAATGACTTTTTTAAATCTTAGACTCCATATGAAAGTTGTAGGCCTATGTATTACCTTTCCATTCATATAAAGTAGACCTAAATATAAGATCTACAGCTCTAAATATGACCCAATTACTGAACGGTGTTCTGGTTTGGACTGCACCGACAACTCTTTTCAAAATTTGGCCATCTCTTTGTTCTTTCAATTTCAGTTCATAAATTCATCAATCAATCCATTCATTTATATGACAGGCATGCATTTAAAATGAATATTTATCACAAATTAAAGGTATCTTATATTATTAGATATGTTATTATAAAACATGCTTTAGTTAAGGAGTTATTGATACTTCAAGTGCAAAATGATGATATAAAAGCTTGATAAAAATGCACTTTTAAGTACTAATTAAGGGTGATCCTTTATCTTTATACCTTTTCATTGCTTGCAAAGAGTACTTCTCTAGAATGCTTAAATTAGCATCTTATAATTCTACGTTTCATTTCCATCTAAAATATGGTAGGCTTGGTAATTCTCACCTTATTTTTACAGATGATATTCTCCTTGTCTCTCATAGGATAGAAGTTCAGTATAAACTCTTTTTCAGTAATTAATGATCTTTAGGAAGACTTTAGGATTGGATATAAATGTAGAAAAATCTTCAATCTATTTTGGTGGTGTACATGAGAGTTTGAAACAAATTATTCTTCATGACATAACTTTTCCCTTCAAATATCATAGAGTTCCTTTTAGCCCTCACATGCTTTTAGCAAATTAGTTCTCTCCTCTGTTGCATAAGCTAAAATCAACTTTCAGAGTTGGATGGGAAATATGTTGGTAGGCTTAAGTTAATCAAGTCAATTTTATATGGTATAGTTCAATTTTAGCTAAATATCTTCCCTATATCAAGTCTTGTAACTAGGCAAATTATTGCATTAGTAGAAACATTGTGTGGATAAGCAATATTCTAAGAAACAAGTCTGCTTTAGTGGCATGAAAAACTATTTTTCTGCTAAAAACCGAAGGGGGATTGCGTTTGTTTAACATTAAGGCTAGAAACAAGAGTTTTTTAGCCAAACAGCTATGAAACATCACTTGAAATCTGATTCCATTTGGATTCAATAGGTGCATCATTTTTATTTAAGCATTATTTCATTTGGAATGCTCAGATTCAAAAAACTTCTTCACTGTTATGGAAATCAATTCTTCATTTAATGAATTAACTTGTTGAGGATTCTAGGAGCATTCACAAGCTATTGATTTGATGAAAAATTGACAAAGATATAAAGATTGTTTCCCTTCTAATGCTTATAATTATCACAAGTCTAAAAGCATCGTTGTTCGCTAAGAGAATATGGTTTAAGAGCACTGGTCTTTGCCTAGATATAATTTCATTATATGGTTGGCTATGATGGGGAAGCTTAGAATTAAAGATATACTTCGATTTATTCCAACATACACATTCTGCATCTTTTGTAAGCAAGATGATGAAAATTATAGCCATTTATTCTTTATTTGCAATTTGACATCTTTTTAGTGGAGCGAAATAAAGTTCTAGTTAAGAATAAGTAGGTGTATGACAACTCTGAATAGTACTATTAGAGGACTAGCTTCGTGGAGTAAGAACCTTGAAGCTAAAATAAGAAGAGTTTCTTTAGGCCTTACGGTTTAGTTGATATGGTAGGAAAGAGAAAAAAAAAAGAATATTTGATAGCACTTATAATTTGGTTGACGTAATATTTTATAAATTTCAAGTTCTAATTTATATAGTGTTACATTTTCATTAAAAAAAAAACATTTCCTTATCAATGTTGGATGATGTTAGAAGGCTTGACATTTTGGCAACCATCTTTTAGTTGATAGTCTCATTATTGTTTTACTATTATTATTTGTCCAAGGGTTTCCTCATACGCTTGATTGCGCTGGTTTATAAGGATCTCCTAGTAGATGGTATAGTACTGGTGATCATCTTTTGCTCCATTATATCGGGCTACTATGGCTGGTTATTGATTCTTCCTTGTTATGTAGTCTTTTCTTTACTGATTTCATGTCCTAATACAAGGTGGCTCGTGCACTATGGCTGGTTTATAAGGATCTATTGTTGACCTTGATTTCAGTTTTGGGTTTGTTCTCATCGGGTGCTAGTTTTGTTTATGTGGCATTTTGCCTTGATCACTGGTTTATATTTTAGGTTGTATTCTTGTTCTCCAAGGTTTTTTGTGCTACTTTTATTGCTATTATCAGCCTTGGTGTAGTAGATAGCAATGGATTGGGTTTTATACAGAAAATTTGTTTAGGTTATACGCTTATGGATGACTAGTTTTTCCTAATATATTTCCCATCTATGTGTTGTCTTCATTACTTTGTGGCTGGTAGCTACAATTATTGTTGCCGATTGCTTACTGTGAATGCAAGATTGGTCTTCGAGGTCCTAAACATCTTTTTTTATTGTTTCACTCAATGTGCTTACTAACCTATCTCGAAAGCTAATTTCCTTGTTTCCTTCAGCAACTATTGTATTAGTTGAAGTATTTGCTTTGTGGTGTTTGCCTGATTGTTCAAGCTAGATCACTTTTGAAGGTGTATGTCCTTTCATGTGTTTGCGACAATCAATTAGGTCTTCTTATTTGGCTGGTCTACTGTTATTATCTGCTATGGTGTTTTGCTGGTTTGGTATGCTGAATATATATATATATATATATATA
>NW_011501613.1:4024-13124 GCF_000495115.2 Populus euphratica
TATATATATATATATATCTGCTGCTTCGCCAATGTTGGTTCTTCCTTTAGAAGTCTTTATTGTTGTTTCTTTTATCCCAAGCTCATACTAACCTGATGTTTGATGTCCTTGCTGATTTTTATTGGTGTGTGGCTTTCTTTATTACAGGCTGAGATTTCTTAGGCCTTTTACTCCTTGTTAAGCAACTTCATGTTGCTTTGTTGTTGTTACATGTAAAGATCTTCCTTCTCTCTACTGAGGATGGTTTGCTACGGTAACTCTGATACTATGTATGCTGGTTGAAATTTCTGTCTATTTACTTCAATGGATGTTATGCTCTAGTTCTTTTTATTATGATGATGAATATGATGCAATTGCTCTTCATGCTCATTGTTGTTGTGCTACTATTTGTTGGTGGCTGAGTTGGTATGGGGTTGTTCAACCATGTTTGTTGCTACTACAGGCCATGACTATGTTTCTTGTTGTCTCAAATACATCTTGATTCAGGACTATCTGATCAATATGGCTAGTTTCTTACTCATCTCTATTGTTTTTTGCATTCTTCAGGTTGAACATGTTTAATCTACAGGAGATAAGTCTAATACCTATGTTTGCTCAAGTCATGGAAGGTATCTGATTCCTAGGCGATAGATTGCTTTGGCTGGCCACTTGTTTACTATGTGTTGGATTTCTAAATCCATATCTCTGTCTATGGCTTTTAATGGAATAATTGTTATAAAGTGTTGCCTTGGATTCTGCTTGTTATGGCTGGCTTTTTATTGCTATTGTTATATGGGTCTGCCTGAGTTCATAGCTTCGGATGTAGGAAGCTCCCTAACCTCTGCCTCATCCCCTAAGGACTATTTGTGGGCTCTTTGGACCTACTACTCTGGTTGCCCTCATTTTCGACCTTCAGATCCACTTATTTCATTTGCCTTCGTTGGTGATGTTATGTTATTTTTTATGCTTAGAGGGTTAACTTTGGCACTTCTGCCCTAAATTGGTTTTTGATTAACCTCCTTTGATGGATGTTGTCTTTGATTTTGCCTTTGTCATCTTTTTTATTGTAAATTGTTGTTTTTGTTTTATTGATCTTCAGCCTAGTCCTTTTTTTGTACAAACTTGAAGCTTGAGTTTATTTTATCTAGGAAGCTTGTTCCCTTTGGTCTCTTCTAATCTGGTTGTATATTTATATATTTTGACTTACTGGTTTATCAACATAGTTTCTTTTGATCTTTATAATTATTTATATTCTGATAAAAAAAATCCCTCTTAAATTGGCTCACAATTCTCTCCTTGCAATTTTATTAGTAAGAAATGATTGGAATTAATTTAATAATGTTTGAATATATAAACTAATTTAATCAACTCTTTTGTTTTGCTCCACGAACTGTTCTTGCCATTTTCTTTATTGATTAGCTAATGATTTTTGAAGTTCCTAGTGGAGGTTTTGTAATTTTTCATCTAATCTCTTACAATGTTCTTCAATAACCTTTATTTTGTTGTTTTCTACCATTTTTTAAGTTAAGATATTTACTTTCAATCGAAGTTAGGCTCTAATACCAATTGATAAGCTAATGGTTTAACAAGAAATATAAAGAGATAAATAGAAAGAAGAAAAGAAGAAGAGATAGAGACTAGAAGAAGAAATTATATTGTTGTATAATTACTTGCCTTACAAAAAATGCATGTTTACATATTTATACTTATGCAATTTTCAACTAACTTGACTAACTAACTCTCTAGCTTCTAACTAATTCCAAGAAACTAACTAGTTAAGCATAACAACATAAATCACTTGTTTTACATGTGCTTTAATCTTCAAACCCTTCAACAGTTGTAATTGTTATCGTTCTCCACGCCAACTACTGCCACTGCTTTCTTTGATTTCATCACATGCACCTCCAATTATAATATTTATAAAATGTGCAAAATATAACAATTCAAGATCATAATTTGTCATGTTCAATCTTAAATAAGAAGCTTATGAAAAAAGATAATAAGTTTGTACTAGTGGGATTGATTCAATGGTCAAATTCCTTTTCAGAAGATGCAACATGAGAGGAGTTAGAGAAAATTCGATTGTAATTTCTATAATTTTGCATAGATTCTTGAGGTAATTCCATAATTTTGCAGATCTCTAAGACCAACAACAATCTCTTTAATGGAAGGGTATTGTTATATTTTGTACATTGTACATGATGGAATCAATTGAAGTATTAGCAATAGTTGGCATGAAGAACAAACTAGTTGCAGCTATTGAAGGGCTTGAGGATTGAATAACATGTAAGACACATGATTCATATTGTTAAGCTTAATTAGTTAGGTGGTTGGAATTACATGGAAGTTAAAGACTTAGTTACTCAAGTTAGTTGAAAATTGTAAAAGTATAAATGTGTAAGTTAAATAATAATACAACAATACATTTTTTTTCTTTTACTCTTTATCTCTTGTTCTTATATTCTCTTTGTTTCTCTTTTCATATTTCTTGTTAAGCCATTAGCTTAATAAATAGTTACAAATCAAGTTGATATATAGAATGACTTACTACTATTTAGTAATTACATATATTATAATAGTGAATCTAATCATTAATTGTTGCCAAGTTTTTTTACTCTCTAGTGATTGTGTGCTATTATTATTAGAGTTTATGAAGGAAGTGATAATCAAATTCAAGATTTCGCCCTTTTTCTATATAAAATTATTAGATAGATTTATTATATTAAATTCAACAAATTACATTATAATTATAAAAAAAATGGCAAGGAAAAAACATTATAGGCCAAGACACTTCTTGAAACATTTTTTATGAGATGATTTGTTTTTTTTTTTTTTAGAGAGCTGAATATATGACTTGTCTATCCATATTATAGTTATTACATATCTCCAAAGTTTATGTCTTGTGTTTAAATAAAATGACATGGTTTTAAACAAAAAATTTTAAAAAAAAATTATGGAGTTGACTAGTTGATTCTTGTTAGTCAAGTTAGTCATGTTTGATCCAACCAATTTTTAAATTAATTCAAAATAAAAATGAAAACTAACCCAAGATGAACTCTAGGTCAACAAGTTACTGGGTCAACATGTTGCGGCTATTCATGTTTAATATTCTATGTATAGTTAATCGCTATTTTGGCGTGCAATGCTGCATTTGCTTTTCTTGTTTTGTCAGCTGTTGATTTTGTTTATTTGAAAGGAATTCGCATAACAAATCGCCTTTGATTTTGTTTATAGCTGAGCTAAAAGTCTATTTATCGTTTTTTTCTTTTGTAGAACTGAACTTTACATTTCACAAATATGTTCTTTGAGGGTAAAATTTACAACAACCGATTGCGTGTGCTCTTATAGTTCTTCTGTTCATACGGGACCAACAACTAAACCCAATTACATCATAACCGTGTATACTGCATCGATCAGAAGCTATACATTGCTGGAGCAATAACGAGCACTAGAGTGGTATCCAGCCCTGTCCATCATAAAAAGTTGCAGTGAGGACAATCATTGACTTGCTTAAGTGTGTGTTTGTTGGCCGCGTTAACAAAGGAACCCTAAGTGCTTGAAGAAAATTGAAGTCCATAATAGAAATGAACCAACCTTAATTAGTCCTTTCTCAGTACCACATAGAACCATGTCATTAGCAGTAAGAAGGCTTGTTATTTTGCTGCCTGCAGAAATCCTGCCCACTTTCTGTTGCATCCCTCTTAGCCAAATCTAGTTTCACATGTAGTATTCAAAGTTATAATGGCTCTCAGCAACTAAGCAGGAAGTCCTCTGAACAGTATAAAATGCAACTTGTTAGCTGTACCTGTAGGGTGCTGGTTGACGAGGAGGAATTTAAGTAGATAAAGTCTTCCACTACTCCCATTAGTAACACATTCCTGCCCTTGTCTGCTGCTATAGATATACGGGGCTTATGAGTTCTCCATTCCTGTAATATTCTGCGTCACTAAAAGCTTCTTGCAGTGCAGTACCTAGATTTATGTGTATGGCTCGTACCTTGACTTTTGAACCCTCGATGACTGAACTTGCACTATAAAGCCAATCTCTGTAGACAATAATTGCATTGATGGGTTTCTTTTGCATCATCCAACTCTTTGTTGGTGCCTTGATCTCTTGCTCCCTCTTAGTTGCTATGGTTAATTCCTGAAAGAATGTGTCCCACACTGTTTTAATGTCCAGTTGCTGCACAAGGATGCATCAAAAGAGGCTCTTAAGCTGTACCTGTATGCTCGAATCTTTGCAGCCTATGTAAATCTTTCCCTGGACCACTCTCATGCTCTTCACCTTCTTAGCCTTACAGATGTCTCTGGCTGTTCTTGATGAATCATAGACCTTGAAGTAAAAATTTCAGTAGATCATGGTAATCTGATAAATAATTTTCGAAGTGCATTACAAGTCCCCTCTCTCCAAATATCTATGGCCTTATTAGTTATTACCTTCATTCTGTGGCCTTGGGTGATAACAAAAATCATTTGGTCATATTTTTCTAACTGTCGAATCGGTTCCTCCATAGCTATGACTTCAGTGCACTCCGGTTTCCTTTGTACCATTTTCCAAACCTGTTAGAAGAAGGGTTGTGGTTCACAAAATACATAATTCAAACTCCTTGCATTATGTTGGCTGATGAAACAACAGTAATCTTTGCAATGAGACAATTTTATACCCTAATGGTTTTGTCAGAAGATCCACTCAGAAGGCTCTCCCCTGCTTCAAAGAGTGAAAAACATGTCACTGCTTTTTTATGCTCTTTCAAGTCCCATATAACTGTGGCTGACTGCTGTTTGATGTCCCAAACCTGATCAACATTCCCATAAGTTGAATTATTTTCAACTACAGAAAATAGTAACGCTGGATTTGATGACATTTACCATCTCTAAGAGTGACTAATTGACTATCCAAAATACAAGATGAGTCTATTTCATACCTTGATTGAACCATCTGAATGTCCACTATAAAGCAGTCCCTTGTAGTAGATGAGGGAAGTTATGGCTCCGCTGCTGCTATCACTTGCCTCAACAATTTGTGTGTGAACGCAAGAAATACGCTGTTTTGTCATAATAAGAATTTTGATAGGACAGTCATGAGGGCATCTAACATCCGCACAACTACTAGTAGTGTCAAAGAATACTAACCGATTGGTTGGGCAAATAATAGTCAGCTACTCTATGCAGTTCATCTGCCATCCAGGTTACTCCTGAGAAACGTCTCAGCGATTCCCGTACTCCTTCGGAGAAATGAATTAGTTTCTGCATCCCTAATCAGAGAAAATAAAATGCATTTGAATTAGAGTTGATTGGATTTTGCTTGTTCATTACTGTGTCACTCGTGCTAATGTGTATCTCAGCAGCGGAGGATGCAAGGCATGGGCATACGATAATAACAAATCCCAGAGAAAAAATGAGTGATATTAATGCTTCATGACAAGAATTATAACTGCTAGTAAGTGTTGAATTACCCTGAATGAATCGGATCGTTCATATGTTGTGAGTGTCATGATGAACTTAAAAATGATCATTCACATTTAGAGTTGCTTTTGTGCTCATATTACCTCTTCCGGAAGCATAGTTATAGATGCACAAACATGCCAGAAGTCTTTCTTCAAGCTCCAATCCAGGGTGCAGAAATTGCTCTATTCCACTAAGCAAGATCTCACACGCAGAATATCTTAGGCTCGTTGGACACTTTGCAATTTCAAATCCAATCCATGCAATTGCGGTGAGAGAGTCCCGAGAAACGCTCTTTGCCTTGCTCCTTAGACCTTTCTCTAAAGCATGGAAGACAGGTTTTCCAACGTCAATTACATGCTTTCCAATCTTGCTACTCCATGAGTCAACTACACCATCCTGCATTTTATTTTCATGCACCTCACTTAATCTGGATAGTTGTTACCATATTGAAATTGATTTATTTTTGTATATTATTAACACTCACCTGCAGGTTTTGATCCAACCAGTCATAGTTTCTAATCATATTTCGGTGACACAAGGAGGTCAAGCCTGCCTTTTTTACTAGCCATGCCACAGTGTATGGCTCCCCTGTCCAGGCATAAGTTCCTCCAAGGTTTGCAAAAATGAATGCAGATAACTGTTGTGTTGGAGAGCTTACTTCAGAATCCACTGACTTCAGGATGACCCGTATAGCCTCTTCTTTGAATGAACCTTTACCAGATGAGTCTTCCTGCATGTTTTCAATTTCTGGCCACATCAATTAAAGTCTTATCCAACAGCAACTGGCCATGGTATGAATCCATGTTTTCTTTCTAAAAGTGAGTGGAGGAAATGACAGTAATTAGCTTTAAAATTATACATTCAAATTATTACACCCTTACCAATGTGTCTAGTTGAAGCAGTAAATTTGCTGCCAAGAGCTGGTAATCAGTTGGAAGTTCTCGGACACAATAAACCAATACTTTCATAATTTTCATGCCGCCTTCTTTTCTTATCTGCTGCAATAAGTTCATAGCTGGTGATCTGACAAAAAAGAAAAAAAAATACACTTGAGGATATTTTGCCTAAGTATATAAACCACATACTGCACAGTGAACCATAGCATGCGAGTATTTTCAGTCTGGAACTCGTACCTTGGCATGCAAAGTAGTTCATGGAAAAACCGTAGTGCTGCGAACTTGGCATACTTCTCATTACTTTGGAGTAGAGATATAAATGGAGCCACTGGAATACATTGTGCTACTGATTCTCTGCATTGCCCATCAAACTGCATGCATTTTACTAGAACATTGGCCAAGGAGACATATCCTTCCAGCTTGTTATTTCCAGCGACGTTGAGGAGTTCCCGAAGAACACGAGGAGAATTGATTGCAGCCAAGTGCGTGTTATTAGTTGCGCGGTCAAATGCAGTGACCAAGACTTCAATAATCATCAATGATGCTGCAGGAGGTGTCAGAAGAGGTGTCGCTGGTTTTTCCATGTAACTGTTTGAAGAGCACACGACCTCAACCAATGCTGGCAAGAGTTCTAACGTCTTCATGTCTGCTGGAGATGGATTTATCATATGAATAAGAATAGCTGCCTCATGCACATTTCGCTTCAAAGCAGTTGCCAAATCACACAGCCTCAAGCCTTTATTCTTGATGTCCTCTATAGCAGACTTGTTTATCGATATGATAGTTGTAAGTATAGAAACCGATGCCCTTATAACTCTTTCCTCTTTGGAAGTTGAAATAGCTGTCAGAAGTTGATCCAGCATTACATCTTTCAACATGGTATACTTCACTCCTCTTTTATTGTTCAGCATTTTGTAAATGGTCATCACTTCTCCAGCATAATCTTTATCAAACTTTGCTAAACCTTCAGAGAAACATAGTTTTGAAATTACTTTCTCAATATCTCCTATTAACTCAGCACTGGAGTCTGTTCTGTAATGCACACAGAATTTATTGAAGTTTTGCCGGCTATGTGGGCCTTGTTTTGTCGTTATAGCTCTGTGTTGAACTAACTTCTGAGATGACTTTTTTAGATGGGAATTCCACTGGATGTCTGATCTTTTACCTCCGAGTTCCAAGACACGTAAATCTAAATCGCAGACAGAACTTAAGAATCTTTCAGAAAACAAGTCATCTGTATTTACTTCACTGGCTTCTTCCCGCATTCGGTGCTGAGAAGCATGGGGCAAAATCTTTGTTGTGGACATTGAATGCACTGAGGAACAAGGAGCCTGCAGCATCCTGTTGAAGTCATTGTAATTGAATAATTCAAGTAAGTATAATTTCGATGTTCATTTATCTACAACATGCTTGGACAATAAATAAAACTATTTTGAACATAACTGAGCCCAACATTCTGCTGGCAGATCATGAACGCCTGTTCTTGTAGTAGTTGTTGAGTTTTTACTGTCATCCATATTTTCCTGATTCATGAACAACATATAAATAAGCGTTCAGCCTTGTTACTCTCAAAAAACAGCTCCTGGAAGTACTTTGAAAGTAGCATTGCTGAAATACCAGAAAAGGCATGCATATTCCACATATCATGTAATTACCTCTGAATTATGTTCTTCCCAATCACAACTGTCGCATGAACTTACTGAAGTTGGCGAGTCCAATTCGCCTTCCATCAGTATTTCGTGAAGGCGTCTGATGCTTTTACACTTACCAAGGTTTGCATTCTTAATGTTGACCTCTGGAACTTCATCCAAATGTTTCAGAGCATTGCTATAATACTGAAATTCTTGGATATCGTTTGACATAGGTTCATTCTCTGTGCCTTCAATTCTATTTCCTTGAAGATCAAGCGGATGCACCTTCTCATACTGCATTAATTTCTGTATCAAATGAGATGGATGTAAGATTTCACAAACGAACACTAGAATTAATTGTCAAATCATGTGAACAATGTGTAGTTTGTAAATTCTGTACCGGAATCCCTTTTGAATATCTTCATGCAGTCAGATTAATACATGGATAAGATGAAAGATACCAAGACTCACCTTATGATAATTATGCAAGCAGTGTCCTTGCTTAACTGAATTCGAAAGATCACTGCTGCTCTTCATCACATGCCTGTATTGAGCTAACAATTATGGGATGGCTCGGGGGATCCAGATTCTTAAAATTTCCAAAGATAAACTTAAAAAGATAATAATCATGCTCTCTACAGTACATTTCCATAGCTGATCCTAGGTTAATCAAAAGGCTCAAACTAAATCTGTGGCCTCACTGTCACGTTAAAATTATTGAGTTGGTTTTTATTTTCATCAACTATGATGATAGTAGGCCAAGAACTTACAATAAATCTTGTGATTCTTTATCAGGGTAAGAAGTATTTCTGCTTCTGCAGTGCCCAGAAGTCTCTCCGTGCAACATGATCTGACAATACATTAACCAGTGTTTGTACCTCCTCGCAATTTGTCTGATTGTTTCATCAGTATTGTCCTCACCAAAATCCCAAGAAGATTCATCCTCTATCTCAGATTTGTTGCTTAGAGGAAAAAGAACTCGACAAAACTCCTGTGCGAATTCTGTTCGAAAAAGTCTAGGGGAGACCAACATTGCCTGTAAATAATGTAGCGCAACCTGCCACTCGTCATTTTGTACCCTTTTAATGGCTGAGAGGTAGAAGTATGAAAAGCAAACTAAGAACTGGTTTTGAATTCCTGCTGTGAC
>NW_011501613.1:13189-22559 GCF_000495115.2 Populus euphratica
CCTGCTGTGACCCCATGTTCATCAAGCAATGCTGGAACCTGAAGCAACCTTTCTGAGTTCATGAGATGATCAGTTTTCTCTTCTGGGCATTTTGCTTGTATTGCAGCTTCAATGCTTTCAATTCCCCAGTAAAGATTTGAGAGGACAGAGTGCTCAGAGAATTCAAAGAACTTATGGTTTTGAATTGTATTTAGCATTGAAGTACACAGTGATTTCAAAGAATTCCAAGATTCAACATTTTCCAAGAAACCAATCACGTATTCATTGATCGAATCTACAATTCCCCTTACGGATTCAAGATCCGGTCTCTCATGATCATGGGATTTAGCTAAACAAGAAACAGAACTCTTAGACATATTGTGAAGCTCAACAAGAAGAAGAAGAAGAATGGTATTGACTTATTGTATAGAGGATAAAAGAGTGAAGTTATATAATTTGTGCAGAGAATTGAAGGTTTGGAACAAATCCCCGTGACACTTGCAAACAAGTTGCAAACTTCATTGGTCCCTCAATTTCTGCAACTTGAAAGACAAGACATTGACCATTGCCTTGTATCCAAGGAGGTGAAGAGATGTGAAAGAAAACAAGCTTTGCCGTGTTCACTTATCTTCACATGCTTCAATGATCGTATCACTGCCAAATTCTTTTTTGTTTCTTCTACTCATTGAGTGTGCTGTGCCATGATTTTTCTTAGTTATTTTGGCTTTATAAAGAACTTGATATTGGAAGAATTATAGCTTCATTAGTATTGTGGGGGTGTTGAGTCCTCATTGCATTAAAAAATTAAAAAGAGAGATTCCCTTCTTTTTTTTAATGTCGCGGACACGGTAAAAAAAAATAAGAAGCTTTTCCAAGACTACAATTCAGCTGATTTGTTGGGTTCAGGTTGTTCATGTTCTCCTTATATAAGTAGAGATTCTTCCATATTTAAGTCAGTAAAATCTTTACAGAGGGTCATAGTGTATGAGAGGATAACAATGAAAAATGTTTTTTACCAGAAAAGAGAGACAACAGCTGCATTATCAAGTCACCTGCCATTTCTGGTGGAAGTATATTCCTTGTACAGAAATCAGAATTGTATTTACTTTTATCACATGTTAAATGCATCTGCTACAGACAGCATGTTGACTTGACAGTAGAAGAAACCTCACAGTATCATCACGGGTGCAGGAACCATGTAACCATTAACTAGATTTTACTATCGATCCTTGGTAATTCTTCTTCATTCTTTAGATTTTACAACGCTTTTTTCGTACCAGTAAATATAAATAGAACACAAAAATAATTACTGATTGACTTTTTCATATGCATATATAGCTGTGCCTGAGGGTGATCCAGTGGCTTTGTTTGGGGCGGTGGAGGCCAGTAAATGATAGCATTCTTGAGATTGTCATGAAAGGGACACTACTCGAATTAGCACCAGAACCTCGGGGCCATTTCCGAGCGGTCTTCTCTTGCCAAATTCAGATCCAGAGAGATGACCATCACATGCTCACAGTGGCTAAAAAACAACAAACAACTTGTACCTATCAGAAACCTCGACGAGAGATTTGAAGTTTTCATTGAATGTGCGCAGATATTGTTAAATCCAAGGTTCAACTATTAAACCTGGTTTGATGCCCAGGTCTTAAATTAGGTGGGTGACCCTAGTCAATTAAAAATGTGTCTTTTCAAGATTTTTTTTATTTTAAAAAAAGTTAAAATAACACTGTTTTAATCTTTTTTAGAAAAAATCAGAAATGAAATCATAGGTTGATTTATTGGTCACCTAAGTTTAATTCAGTTAATTTTTATTAATTTTGTTTTTTTAAATTGAATAATAGTGAGATCTCAAATCTAATTAACAAGCCGAGTTTAATAACACTAAATTAAATTTAGTAAGATATTAAATGCAACAGTAAATAATGTCTAAACTCAATTTTATTCATGTTAATAGTAAATAACGATTACGATTTAATAAAATAAATGTAAGACTCTTACTTCTAAATCTTACATGAAGAGAAAAATTAAACATTATCTTTCAAGCATCCTCAAGAAATGTGTGTTTTATTCGCTTGAAGATTATATGCATGTTATACACATGCACACATAGAAGGATGGATGTTTTTACCTTGAAAAGAAGAAAAACCACAAATCAAGGATATAATTGCAAATAAATTTTGAAATATAGGACCAGGATTGAATACTTCATAAACTATGGGGACCTAAATGTCCCTGCTACTGCTTATAGGGCTATCTATAGGTATAGCATTATTCTTCTCAACAACAACAAGATGCAGTCAAGATGACGTTTCATTTGGTAGACTGGTAGGGCAATAATTTAGACGTGTGATAGCGGATTCGATCCTTGTCTGTCACGGGCACCAGATTTTAGCTTCCATAACACCATATTGAGTCAAATTCACATGCATAATGTATATTAAATGCATCACCAGCCTAGCTTAGTGGGTAGAACAGAAAGGGCAATTCAGTTCGGAGATTACTAGATAATTGATCAGCGCTGTGCGTTGTTGTCGGTGATCTTCCAACGCATTAATAAATTTATGCAAGGGTTATGGATTTTTCGGTTGATCAATCTTGCTGCACACATCTTAATTTAAGCAGTGGATTAAAGGGTTCAAGGCCAGTGATCCTGCAACAAAGCAACGTTGCAAATGTCATCTGGAAAAGTGAAAAAAAATAAAATAAAATAAAATAAAAGAAGAAGAAGATGTTTCTTATTGATTGAACCCTATTGTAAAAAGGGCAGCAATGGCTTGTAAGAATTCCAAAGAGGAAAAGGCATTCATTTACATGGTAAAAGCGTAGAGTGTCAGTTGCTGCTACAAATCCAAAAGCCATCCATTTCCTACAGATCCATGTTCTGGTCTACCTGTCCGTATTTTGCCTCGAGTTGCATTAAATTAATTTTTAAAGAAAAGTAGAATATGCAGTTGCAAGTGTTGTTACTTTTTTCTCATCAAGAAATATTTTAATTGTGAGGTGAGAAATTGGGACTTGTTTTAATTAAAAAAAAACAGTAATTATATACACAAATAAATGTAGAAACAAGTTTAATGATAGTAAAAAACTGAATAGAAAAGATGAAAAATAAATATAAATTAAAATATAATACCTTGCCGCGCGGGGAGGAGCTGTTAGATTATTTTCATTTATTTTTATCCCATTATTTTTTTTAATAAAATCAATAATTTATTTTATTGAAATAAAATAACATGTTATTATAATCCCTCCATTTTTTATTAAGTCTTTTCACCCACAAAAAAAATTTTAATTAATTGTTTTCATCCTCAAGAAAATATAATTTTTTTTGTTGTATTTCCTTTACTTAATCAAAATTTAAAAACAAAATCAAACAAATTTTGGATACTTTTAAATCAAAATAAAAAATATCTCACGCAAATTAAAACCATTTTATCGTGTTAATGCATTCCTTTTTTATCAAACTCTTTTTTCAAATATTTTTTCGACAACACTTGATAATAAAAGTAAGTTTAAATTATTATTTTTATAATAATTCTGATACAACTATATAAAAAATATAAAAATAACACATTACCCACGTGTTATTGCAGGGAATGTTTTGATAGTGTTATGTAACCTGGTCTTGCCCGCTTGGTCACCTTCGAGAATGTATTTTCCGAGCTCTTGTCTCTACGAGTTTCAAATTAAACATTGTTTAAGTTGATCTTATGTAAATTGATAGAATAGATAGATCTAAACAAATAGGTTCAAACACGACATAGTTAATCTATTCAAAACCTTGGTTAATCATAACAAAATAGAGGTAATGTTTTTTAGCTTTTTAGTTTTAATATTAAAGTAGTAATATTTTATATTAATATGGGTTAAATTAAGTTAATTCATTAAACTTCTTATTTGAGTTATGAATTTATTTTCTGATAACTTTATTGTTTGAAATTTATTTGCATATAATTACAAAATAATAAAAAAAAATCAAGTGAAAAATCATTTAGATCACACAAAAAGATAGCTTGCTGAAGTTAAAAAAAGAATGCTATAATTTTATTCAAAAAAACAAAATCAAAATTTAATGATATTTAATAAATTAAATCCCCGTATATGTTTTTGTATTTAATAAATTAATATTCAAAACATTTTTTATTTAATTGTGAGTCTCAATCAAAGGAAGGCCTCTTGAGTTTGCAGAGAAGCAAGAAAGAAGAGCCATGCACTGTCCTAAAATGAGCTAGGATCAATACTTTACACCACTTGAAGAAAATAAAGGTAAACCGACAACAAGTGCATGAGCCTCTGGGAGGCATCTATTATTCACTTTGTTGAATGCATTAGATTTCTTAGATGCGACAAAGAAAAGAGAAACAAAGGTAGCTGTGTCTTAATTCTAAAGGGGGAAGTTCCTACATTTTACATAATGTCCGAATGAATTGGCTTGCCTGAAGTTTATTATTTTAGTCTTCGGGATGCGACTCCACCACATATAATTCACCGACATGGAGTTGCGCCATTCAAAAAACACATGCTTATGCTCGTGCCATTGATTCTCTTAAAAGCTCAGGACTTTCAATTACAGTGATAGAGGCAAGTCAGTGTAGCTTTCACCTCCTAATTTCTTAATTACCACAGTTGAATCAAGTCAAATCCTAAGATTATGCCTGCATTTTCTAGTTTAACAAACTCAATTTTGCTTCTGTACCACGGATCATGTAGCATTGTCATAGTCCAGAAAGGAAACTATAGACTTGATTTGTCCGAATTTGTTTTCTTTTTCCAAAATTAATTGTTTAGTGCTACTTTAATTATTTAAAAATATTTTATAATATGAATATTTTTGTAAATATTATCAGGTTAATGCAAAGAGTTCAAGATGCGAGAAAAAAAAAAGAAAAATTATATTCTTTCAACAATGAAAACTTATATTTTCAAATGGTAAATTATTTTGGTAACTCCTATAAATATTTGGAAAGGGATTATCCCTCATGGGCGAACAAGACATAACTCAATAATCAACATCTCTTATTCGCCCATGAAAAATTGAATCTATTTAATACATTATATTTCAAATTTACACAAGAATTTCATACTAGACAAACAAACTATGTGACCTAAAACACACAGTAAAAGAGCTCCAATATAGAAACCTAATACAGGTCATCTAGGAGATATCAACCTCATAATTAGTTACTCCTTAAAGTGTACTACTATACTCTAAGCACCCCAACCATTTTTAATCACACGTAACTAAATATAATTCAATCCCTCAAGAATTTCATATTCAATCCATCCTTATAATTACAAGTATTATAAACCATATCAAATTTATTCTAGCGATATGATCTTGGTCGGTGAATATAAGTAATAGGTACAGAACTAAAATTTTTTTTTTCTTTGCACTCATATCAATCATATCTGAATTAACTTGTTTTTCTAAAAGTATTCCCTTAAATCAAATTATTCCATAACCGTAAGATATACTTCAAAAGTAGTGATCATTTATACATTACTTCATGGTACGGTCAAAAGTCATAAAAGGATAAGATTTTGAGACCTTAGATATGAGCTCCAAGACTCACATAATAAAGATACAGGAATCCATTCTTTATTCTTGTAATAGTCGTTAACATATGTAGTATGAAATACATGTTATAGTGAAGTTTACTCTTTCTTTTTTGAAGACAAAAAGTGTATATCGTTGCTTTTCTTCTTAGAGAAAATGCAGCATACGTGTCTAAGTCTTGTCATAAAAAAACAAAGACTTTAAATAAAAAATTCTCATTTTCTCACTATCATCAGTGGCAAATGAATAATTTTATACTCAACTTCAATCATAATAAATAAATGAATGGTGGAAATTCATTCATGTAGATTTTTTTATTTAAGAACCTCATCTTGGTCCCAACTAAGGTTACTTTTTAATAATAACTTTGAGTTAAAATTGTTCTCATTGCACCCAAGTTGCTTATTGAGCATTAAAACTTAAATAGTCGTATCTTTACTTTCCTTACAAGCGCTAAAAGTGATTGCTCATATAAGCGAGTTAATCTAAGTCTATCGATATACTTTAACAAATTGTACTATGTGATACTCATAATATATTCCATAAAACAAATAATGAATAACATGATATATTAATGGATTTATTCATTATTCCATCATTATAAGCCTTCATATAATCCTTTTGATTGCCATTCAATGTTTCTGACAAAGATTTGATTGATATCGGTTAACCAATCTAATGACATAACATATATTGGGACGTATGCATATCATTACATATATCAAACTATCGATGACACTAGCATAAGGTACTCTGGACATTTTCTCTTTTATCAACAAGAGTGTCCATTGGTTTGCTATCTTACATGTGATAACGCTTTAATATCTTTTTTATGTAAGTCTCTTGAGTTAATCCAAAAGCCTTTTAGCGTCATCTCTTATAATTTTCATACCAAAAATATAGTTTACCTCACCCATATATTTTATTTCAAAATTTGATGATAACTACCTTTTAGTAGTATCAATCATCTATTTGTTATTTTTATTTATTAAGATGTCGTCAACACATAAGGGTAATATTATAAAACTATTGTTAGAACATTTTAATTATATGCAATGGTCTTCATTGTAAAATCATCCTTAAAGATAACTTGATGAAACTTGATATTTTATTGTCTAAAATCTTGCTTAACACCATATGTAGATCTTTTATACTTGCAAACTTTACACTCTTGTCCTTTAGTTTCGAATCTTAAAGGCTGATCCATATAGATTTTTTCATTTAGTTCGTCATTGAGAAATGCAGTTCTAACATCTATTTGGTGTAACTCTAAGTTCATATGTGTGACTATAGCTAAAATATGGCAAATTAAAGTAATCCTCACAAGTGGTAAGAATATATCTTTATAATCAATTCCATCTTCTTGAGTGTAGCTTTTCACTACTAATCGAGCCATATAGCATTCTATTGACCCATCCACCTTATGTTTAATTTTAAAAATCCATTTATTTCTAATGGATCTTTGTCTTAATGGTAAATCGACCAAGTCCCAAACTTAATTAGTTTTTATCAACTCTGTTTCTTCTTCCATAACTTTAATTCATTCTTTTGCTTTAGGACCAGACAGAGCATGACTAAATGTTTTAGGCTCTTCATCATCTTGTTAAGCTATCATGAACGTTCCTTCTTCAATCTCAAATTGACAACAAGGAATTAGTTCATAAATGCTTCTAAGAGGTTGAGATTGCGCATGATCCTACTCCATGAGAGTAGGAATAGACAAAATTTCACTTCCATTATTTTCAGAAGGAGCAAAAGTTTCTTCTAAATCCTCTACTAAATGGCATGCTATGATATAGTCCAGATTTTCCATTTCATATAATTAAAAATATTTATTAACCTCACTTGTTATTGGAAAATCATTTTCTAATAATATAACATCACGTGATTTAATCTTTGTTACTCTTTCATTAGCTTTTTCACCAATAAATACAAATTTTTTAGAATATTTAGAATATCTTATAAAGATACACTTCTTCCTCTTAGGATCAAGTTTCTCATATTCATGAAAATTATTATGAATATAAGTTGCATACCTCTATAGATGCAAATAACCTAAATTAGGTTTGTTGCTATTCCATAGTTCATACGAGGTGAATGAGATAGATTTAAAGCACACACGATTAAGTATGTAGGTAGTAATTAACAATACATCTCCATAAAGAAAATTGGTAAGTTAATATACATCATCATGGACCTAAACATGTCAAATAGGGTCTTATTCCTTATTTTTGCTACACTATTTTATTGTGGAGTATAAGACATAATTAGTTGTTGATTAGTACTTAAAAGTGTATTTTTATCATGGTTTTATATCATCATTTTGCACTTGAAGTATCAATAACTCCTTAACTAAAGCATGTTTTGTAATAATATATCTAATAATATAAGATACCTTTAATTTATGGTAAATATTCATTTTAAATGCAGGCCTATCACATAAATGAAAGGATTGATTGATGACTTTAAGAACTTAAATTGCAAGGGCAAAAAGATGACCAAAATTAGAAAAGAGATGTCGGTGCAATCCAAATCGGAATACTGTTTGGTAATTGGGTCATATCTGGAGCTATAGATCTCAGATTTAGGTCTACTTTATATGGATGGAAAGGTAAGACATAGGTCTACAACTTTCATATGGAGCCTAAGATCTAAAAAGGTCATTTTCAAGTCCAAATTGTAGAAACAACAAAGAAGCCCGAATCTGTCCTCTAGCCCGAGCACTGTTCAGTATTTTGGCCATATCTGGAGTTCTAGAAGTCCAAATGAGCTTAATGTTTTACACAAGAAAGCTGAGACAATTGCCTACAACTTTCATGTTTTCTCTTTCTTTATTTGACGTTATCAATGACGTTTTGGGCAGACAAGAGAAGATAAGGATTGTCACCAAGTCAAGAGTTGGCCACCCACTCATCAATTAGTCATCAAATCAATAGTTCCCAATTTTGGCCTATAAAAGGAGGCATTTGCCATGCATTTAGGCATCTTGGTGTTCAGATCAAGATCATGCTCTTCCTTTCTCTCTTTGTATTTTTTATGCTTTGTTTTCATTAATATTAAGTTTATGCCTTTCATTTCCTTTCCTTTACTTAGTTAACTTTTATGTTCTTATTTTGTTTATCTATTTTGCTTTCTTTCATTATGTCTAGCTAAGTTAGTTATGTCAAGGTGAAAAGGTTACACTAATGGTGTGAGAATAAGTATAATGTAAACTTAATATGGACTTTAATGTTTGATACTAACATGTTTTATATTTGTTATCTTGTTTACTCTTTAATACTTTGCTTGTTAAATGATTAATCTTGATTTATGTTGTATAACATTTGGTACAACAAATGCTTGGCACTTTCATAGCCCATAATGTATGGTATAACCGACACCTGAGCTATGAAAGGAACTTGATTTGTTGTTAACATAAGTTATAATCATGAATGCTTGACGAGATTTACAAGTATTAGCATTAATTGAATAAGATGACTAATGTAATCATGTTAACAATATATAATCTGATTGGAACCTCCTTTGTGTGTGGTTTCCAATTCAATAATAAGAGTTTATACTATACTTGTTTGATATACCATTAGTGGAACCTCTAACCTTGACATTTGTTATTATTATTGTTTAATCCTTACATTAATTTTTTATCTCCAAGTTCTCATCATCTTCTTCTTCTTCTCTTTCTTTATTATTATTACTACTACTACTACTACTACTATTATTATTATTATTATTATTATTATTATTATTATTATTATTATTATTGTCATTGTTGTTATTATTGTTATTATTATTGTTGTTGTTATTATTATTGTTGTTGTTGTATTATTGTCA
>NW_011501613.1:22569-24841 GCF_000495115.2 Populus euphratica
ATTATTGTTTTTGTTGTTGTTGTTGTTGTTATTGTTGTTTTATAATTGTTGTTTATAATTTGTACAATTAACCTCCCTGTGGTTCGACCCCGGTCTTGCCGGGTTATTTATTACTTCGACACTCCTGTACTTGGGAGAAGACATCAATCTTTTAGTCGTGTCAAGTTTTTTGCGCCGTTACCGGGGAGGTAAGTTTTGTATAAATTATAATATTTATTTTATTTTCACTTTTCACTTTTCTTGTATATAACTTTGTTTTCTTTCTCTTGTTTCTTCTTCTTTTATTTTCTTTTTCCTTTTATTATATTCCTACACGTGCATGAGAGTTTGGTCACGTACATCAAGTGGTAGACTTTGTAGGGTATCCTCATCATTTTCAGAAAATATGGCCGAAGAAGATAATCAATCACTTGATAATGAGAATAATGAGAATAACCGTGCTAGAACACTTAGAGACCACATGAATCCCACAAGAACAAGTGCACCATTTTAATTTTAAACCGGGCATTATTCAACTTTTACCTTCTTTTCATGGCTTAGATTTGGAAAATCCATACTTGCATTTAAGGGAATTTGATGAGGTCTGCAACACATATAATAATTTAAATTGTAGCATGAATACCATCAGATTAAAGCTTTTTCCTTTTTCATTAAAAGATAAAGCTAAACCATGGCGACAAAATTTGAGACCAGGATCCATTCGTGCTTGGGATGAAATGCAACAACAGTTTTTAAAGACGTTTTTCCCATCTCATAGAACAAACTCTTTCAAAAGACAAATCACTACTTTCACTCAAAAACCAAGAGAAACATTTTACCAATGTTGGGATAGGTATCGAGACTTGCTTAGTACTTGCCCTCATCATGGTTTTGAACCATGAAGATTGGTTTCACAGTTCTATGAAGGGTTAACACCTAAAGATAGGCAACTGGTTGAATTGCTGTGCAATGGAACTTTTGAAGATAAAGACCCTGATGAAGCAATGGAATACTTAGACTTGTTAGCTGAAAATGCTCAAAATTGGGACACCGCGGGTACTTATGAGGCACCGAGTAAAACTCAACCTCATACATCTAGTGGAGGTATGTACAACCTTAGGGAAGATCATGACCTTCAAGCCAAGTTTGCATCTTTAGCTAGAAAAGTCGAGGCAGTAGAATTGAAAAAGAGTGGTCAATTAAAATCTATTGAAAACATTGTGTGTCAAATATGTGAAACAAATGAACACTCAACCAATAAGTGTCCAACCTTGCCTTCTTTTAAGGAATGTCTCCATGAATAAGCCTATGCTTTAAACAGTTTCCAAAGGGCCAACCACAACCCATACTCACAAACATACAACCCTCGTTGGAGAAATCACCTAAATTTCAGTTGGAAGAGTGAGAATAACAATACACAAACTTCACAACCACCATTTCAAGCACACTATAATTTCCAAAATTCTCATGGATATGCAACTCCTTATGCTCCACTTCCTAGAAGAAATCTTAAGGAAACATTACATGCATTCATTGAAAAAGCAAAAGACAATCAATACTCAACTTGCTCAAAACATGACAGATTTTAAAGATACTCTTGCAAAATTAACATTTGCTCTTAGTTTCCAAGAGAAAGGTACTTGACCGCTTTTTATGATCGGCTTGTTTTAACTCGCAAGTGCACGAGTGTGTGATGTAGCAATTAACTCGGTAAGATCGAGGTCATATCCACAGAGAGCTAGATCTGGAAATTAAGCTAGGTAACAAAAAAAAACTCAAGAGAAAGTAAATTAACAATAACTTGGTTGAAAATAATTGATGGATTTGTTTTCAAAGATGAAAAAGATGTAAATAGATTTTAAATGACAAGAAAAAGTAAGTCTTGGTCCAAATCAATTTTAATGGTGATGTATTGGTGATTTCTTCAACATATATAAGATAACTCAACCTAATATCAACGATGGTGATATTAGATCAGAATTATATACAAGAAAAGTGAAAAGAGAAAATAAAATAAATACTATAATTTATACAAGAACTTACCTCCCCGGCAACGGCGCCAAAAACTTGACACGACGAAAAGATTGTTGTCTTCTCCCAAGTGCAGGAGTGTCGAAGTAATAAATAACCCGGCAAGACCGGGGTCGAACCACAGGGAGGTTATTTGTACAAATTATAAATAACAATAATACAACAACAATAACAATAACAACAACAACAACAACAATAATAATAACAATAACAATAATAATAATAATAATAATAATAATAATAATAATAATAATAATAATAC
>NW_011501613.1:24894-37477 GCF_000495115.2 Populus euphratica
ATAATAATAATAATAATAATAATAATAATAATAATAATAATAGTAGTAGTAGTAGTAGTAGTAATAATAAAGAAAGAGAAGAAGAAGAAGATGATGAGAACTTGGAGATGGACAATTAATGTAAGGATTAAACAATAATAATAACAAATGTCAAGGTTAGAGATTCCACTAATGGTATATCAAACAAGTATAGTATAAACTCTTATTATTGAATTGGAAACCACACACAAAGGAGGTTCCAATCAGATTATATATTGTTAACATGATTACATTAGTCATCTTATTCAATTAATGCTAATACTTGTAAATCTCGTCAAGCATTCATGATTATAACCTATGTTAACAACAAATCAAGTTCCTTTCATAGCTCAGGTTGCGGTTATACCATACATTATGGGCTATGAAAGTGCCAAGCATTTGTTGTACCAAGTGTAATACAACATAAATCAAGATTAGTCATTTAACAAGCAAAGTATTAAAGAGTTAACAAGATAACAAATATAAAACATGTTAGTATCAAACATTAAAGTCCATATTAAGTTTACATTATACTTATTCTTACACAATTAGTGTAACCTTTTCACCTTGACATAACTAACTTAGCTAGACATAATGAAAGAAAGCAAAATAGATAAACAAAATAAGAACATAAAAGTTAAGTAAGTAAAGAAAAGGAAATGAAAGGCATAAACTTAATATTAATGAAAGCAAAGCATAAACATTACAAAAAATACAAAGAGAGAAGGGAAGAGCATGATCTTGATCTGGAAACCAAGATGCCTAAATGCATGGCAAATGCCTCCTTTTAAAGGCCAAAATTGGGAACTATTGATTTGATGACTAATTGATAAGTGGGTGGCCAACTTTTGACTTGGTGACAATCCTTATCTTCTCTTGTCTGCCCAAAACGTCATTGCTAACGTCAAAATTGGAGCCAGTTGTAAACATGAAAGTTGTAGGCAATTGTCTCAGCTTTCTTGTGTAAACAATTCAGCTCATTTGGACTTCTAGAACTCCAGATATGGCCAAAATACCGAACAGTGCTCGGGCTGGAAGACAGATTCGGGCTTCTTTGTTGTTGCTACAATTTGGACTTGATAATGGCCTTTTTAGATCTTGGGCTCCATATGAAAGTTGTAGGCCTATGTCTTACCTTTCCATCCATATAAATTGGACCTAAATCTGAGATCTGTAGTCCAGATATGACCCAATTACCGAACAGTGTTCCGGTTTGGATTGCACCGACATCTCTTTTCTAAGTTTGGCCATCTCTTTATCCTTGCAATTTAAGTTTTTCAAGTCATCAATCAATCCTTTCATTTATGTGATAGGCCTGTATTAAAAATAGACATTTACCACAAATTAAAGGTATCTTATATTATTAGATATATTATTATAAAACATGCTTTGGTTAAGGCGTTATTGATACTTCAAGTGCAAAATGATGATATAAAACCATGATAAAAATGCACTTTTAAGTACTAATCAATATTACAATGAAGATTAGAAAGATGAAGATTGATTATTGCTTAAGAATTAACAAGTACTTTCATATTAAGTAAGACATTGAATCAAGCAATCTCTATACCAAAACTAAAGTTTATGCATAAAAATTCAAGATTATAACATTACCTAAATGGTTTCTAAAATTTCTTTGCAATAATAAATCATTCATGAAGAAAATGAGAAGATAAACATTAAGATTCATTCATATCCTAAAGAACTCACCTCAATCACCATTATCCTTGATTTGGATCCAAGAAAGAGTTTAGCCAACCATGATTATATATAAGAACACTTCAATAAAAATGAAAGAACTTGAATCCAACTGAAATAATAAGTTTTACAAACTAAAGAACCGAAATCTATAAAGAAGAACACAATACAATTTCAGAAAAAATTCGAGTTTTACAAACTAAAGAACCGAAATCTATAAAGAAGAACACAATACAATTTCAGAAAAAATTTGGACACAAATCTGACTCTAACTGTGGACAGCAATTTGGCCCTCTTAAAAGCTTTTTTTCGAGAAGTCTATTAGACACATATTTATAGGAAATGCTGTCACCTTTCCAGATCATTAAAGAACAGCTCATTTGGACACCTGAGTCAAAAGTTATGGGCAAAACACCGAAAAGTGTTCTGAAAAATCAAATCAAGATAGCTTTACAAGTACTTTGGTGCACGTTTTTCTTCCTCATTTATGAGGTGTCTCCTTCTTCTTTTTGACCCAAAATAATGTTAAAATATCCCCTCTAGCTTTCATCCATGTGCTTGCCTTCTTGGATCAATGGATTACCCAAAATAAATCAATTGTTATTTGTTGTGTAGACATGTAAGATCATGGATTGTGTTTGGGTTGATTTGGGGTTGATTTAGGGCTGATTTGGGGCTGAATTTGGGCTGAATTTGAGCATCAAATAAGTATACAAATATACTTATTATTTGGGCTAAGATTGACATTGAAACCTTGAGTGTTTAATGGCTGAAGTTTGCACACAACATAAGGCAAGTTTGGGCTTGAAATAAATCATATGATATTCTTTTCTAGAATTGGAATAGAATTGATTTTTGGGACAAATTTGGAGTACTTATTTGAACCAAGATTTGCTTCAATTTTCAACTAAATGTCTCTTCATTCTTTGTTCTGAATTCCGACGTTGAATTTTCTGAATTAATTCATTTAAGCTCCAAAAACCTATCGAAACATTAAAACAAACTTCATTACTAAAAAACACATCAATTATTATAAAAACAACCAAATAAAAACAATAAATACATATGTAAAATAAGAGACTTAATGACACTTTTGATGCACAATCACACCCCCCAACTTAGATTTTGCTAGTCCTCAAGCAAAAGAAAACATAAAACCTTTAAAATAAAAATAATAATAATAACAACCATAATTAGGCTCGATTCATCACACTTGAAGGACTTATCATGCAAACATTGGTATCTTTAACTTAGTATACACAATAGCAAATAAAGAAAAATAAGCATACTCACATTCTCTAAATCAAACATCCATACAAAATTTCCAAATTCAGTCATATTTATCGTGCAACCAACATAATTGATTCATATGAAAACTCAACTTGTAATCTTCCCTTCTCACCAACACAAACAAGGTAGCAAACTAGAGAAATATCTATATATATATTTTTTTCTTTTTCTTTTTTTTGAAGATATGATTTATTCTTTGTCTTTAAGTTGTCACTTCCCTTTTGACGCGAATACAAACATTTGTGATGAATGCACCCGGTTACTCACAAAGTCACAAACTTAAAGTGCTTTGCATACTCATATTTCAAGTTGCCGTTTGACGTAAAGATAAATATTTGTGATGAATACCCCCAGTTACTAAGCAACTCAAAAAATTGGAGTAGATAGAACTTTGTACACATTTATTTATTTATTTATTCATGTAATGATTATTACTCTATTTACTTAAACCTTGTTTAGGACTAGATCAAAAGGGATAATCACAAGTAAAGCATCATACTCATCTTTCATGCATATTCACACAACTCACACAACTTTTACAAGGAAAGATGTACTTCAGTAATCTTAAAAAAAAGTATGCTATATCTTGCTTTATAAGATATTATCTATCCCAAATTAAAGAATGCAATGTTTAACACAATAATGAACCCAAAAAGGTAATGATAATCCTAAACAAGTCTCATTCACATACCAATGCAAGTATTTTTTTATTTTTTTTTAACAAGCATGGTTATCTCAAGCATTCAACATAATGAAATATCTAAAATTAAGTTTTACATTATCCTCAATGTAAAAGAGAAAGAGAAGAAAAGTATAAATATTAGAAAATTGTTACTCCCCTTCTGTTTTCAAGGATGAATGTCTGATTAAATTGGACATGAGCTGACTTCTTGCTTGATTTTTTTTTTTAACCTGCATATCATAACTAAAAGAAAACATTGAAGTTTTTTTTTTTTTTGAAAATAAAGAACCTCACACCCCCCAACTTAAAATAATGCATTGTCCCGAATGCATGAACAAGAAAATATAAGAGATGGAAGAAAGAAGATAAAAATGAAAATGAAAATAAAAATAAAAATGAAAATGAAAATAATAATAAAAACTCATTACTTTTGATACTACAATGGTATTGGATCTTCAAGATCCAATGTCTCAACTTCAGCTACAACATTTTCAAGATAAAGTTTCAATCGATGACCATTTACTTTGAAAATATTTCCATTCTTGGGATTTTCTACCTCAAATGCACCATGCTCAGAGATGAATTTAATCACAAATGGACCAATCCATTTTGTCCTCAACTTCCCAGGAAAGAGATGTAATCATGAATTATACAAGAGAACCTTTTGACCAACATGAAAGGATTTTCTAAGAATATGTTTATCATGCAAAGTTTTCATCTTATGTTTTGAAATTTTTGCATTTTCAAATGCATCATTTCTTAGCTCCTCTAATTCATCCAATTGAAGCTTTCTATTTTTGCCAACCTCATTTTCATTGTCATTGAATTGCCGAATGGCCCAATATGCACGGTGCTCAATCTCAACAGGGAGATGACAAGGCTTTCCATAAACTAGCCTATAAGGAGACATTCCTAAAGAGGTCTTATAAGCAGTGCGATATGCCCACAAAGCATCAACTAGTCATAGGGACCAATCTTTATGGTTTGGATTGACTGTTTTCTCTAAAATGTTCTTGATCTCCCTATTTGCCAACTCAGCTTGGCCACTAGTCTGTGGGTGATAGGGGGTACTGACCTTGTGAATTACATCATATTTTCTCATCAAAATCCCAACGGGCTTGTTACAAAAATGTTTTCCCCCATCACTAATCATAGCCCGGGGCATGCCAAAACGAGAGAAAATATTTTCTTTCAAGAATTTGACCACAACTCGATGGTCATTGGTTCGAGATGCAATGGCCTCCACCCATTTAGACACATAATCAACAGCTACAAGGATGAATTGGTAACCAAATGAACTTGGAAAAGGTCTCATGAAATCAATCCCCCAACAATCAAATATTTCCAAAACAAGGATGGGGTTAAGGGGCATCATGTTACGCCTAGTGAGGCTACCTAGTCGTTGGCATCGGTCACATGCAACACAGAAGGCATGAACATCTTTAAACATGGTAGGCCAATAAAAACCACACTGCAAGATTTTGGCAATGGTTTTCTTGGAAGAGAAATGCCCACCACAGGCTAATGCATGACAAAAATTAATGACCCTTGGAATTTCATGATCAGGGATGCACCGCCTAATAATTTGGTCAGGACAATATTTAAATAGGTAGGGGTCATCCCAAAAAAAGGTGCGCACATTGCGCAAGAATTTTTGTTTGTCAAGTTTAGACCAATGAGAAGGAATCTGACTTGTGGCTAGGTAATTTGCTATGTCAGCATACCATGGAGAACCAATGTAAGAGACAGTACCTGCACAAAATAAATTTTCATCAGCAAAGAGTTTATTTATTGGAGATTCATCATTTATGGTCTTATAGCTTGAAAGATGAGACAAATGATCAGCCACTACATTCTCTACTCCCTTTTTATCTCGAATTTCAATGTTAAACTCTTGGAGTAGGAGGATCCATCGAATCAAACGTGGTTTGGCATCTTGTTTTGTGAGCAAATATTTCAATGCTACATGATCAGTGAAAACAATAACAAGAGATCCAACCAAATAAGACCTAAACTTGTCTAATGCAAAAACCACAGCTAAGAGTTCTTTTTCAGTTGTAGTGTAATTCAATTGAGCATCATTCAAAGTCTTGCTAGCATAATATATGACATGAGGTTTCTTGTCTTTTCTTTGACCTAAAACAGCCCCAACCGCAAAATCACTAGCATCACACATCAGTTCAAATGGTAAAGACCAATCAGGAGCTTGTATGATTGGTGCAGTTGTCAACAACCCTTTAAGCTTTTCAAAAGCTTCTTGACATTTTGATGTCCAATCAAATGGGACATCTTGTGACAACAAGTTACACAATGGTTTGGCAATGGTACTAAAAGAATGAATGAATCTTCGATAAAAACCAGCATGTCCTAAAAAGGATCTCACATCTTTCACAGTCTTAGAGGTAGTTAATTTTTGAATGACTTCCACTTTTGACTTATCTAACTCTATCCCTTTTGAAGAGACAATGTGACCTAAAACAATGCCATGTGTCACCATAAAATGACACTTCTCCCAATTGAGTACAAGATTGCTCTCTTCACACCTTTCAAGAACTTTTTCTAGATTCATTAGACATAACTCATAAGAATCCCCATAAACTGAAAAATCATCCATGAAAACTTCCAAAAAAATTTCCACCATGTCACTAAAGATACTCATCATACACCTTTGAAAAGTGGCTGGTGCATTACACAAACCAAATGGCATTCTTCTATAAGCATAAGTACCAAAAGGACAAGTGAAAGTGGTTTTTTCTTGGTCTTCTAAAGAAATCTCAATTTGGTTGTAACCTGAGTATCCATCCAGAAAACAATAGAAAGCTTTTCCAGCTACTCTTTCAAGCACTTGGTCTAAAAATGGAAGCAGAAAATGGTCCTTCCTAGTCACCATCTTCAATTTACGATAATCAATGCACAAACGCCATCCAGTTTGGATTCTAGTTGGTACTAACTCATTATTTTCATTCTTCACTACCGTGACTCCAGATTTTTTTGGGACAACTTGGGTTGGACTAACCCATTTTGAGTTTGCAATAGGGTAAATGATACCTGCATCAAGTAGCTTAAGCACTTCACCTCTCACTACTTCCTTCATGTTTGGGTTCAATCATCTTTGCATTTGCCTCACAGATTTAGCCTCTTCTTCAAGATAGATTCTATGTGTACATAAAAGAGGGCTAATTCCTTTCAAGTCAGTAATTTTCCACCCAATTGCTTTCTTGTGTTTTCTCACCACTCTCAAAAGTTTGTGTTTTTGCTCTATGCTAAGTTTTGATGAGATCACAATAGGATATGATTCATCTCCTTTCTCACTCATCTCTTTCTCATTTATCTCACCTTCTTTATCACTCAAACTCTCATTTGTCACTTGTGTTTTGATTCCCTCTTCACTTTCCCTAGATTTCTCCTTTATAATACCTTTAGGAATCCTAAAACCTACACCTTTGTCAACAATCTTTCCACTTTTAAGGGTAGTGATGGCTTGGACTTGTTCATGGTTTGAAGGTTCACTAGGTGAGGATTCACTCATGTGTACCTGACCTCTAGGATTGGGCATTGGTTGAGCTGGGATTTTTCCCTTCTCTTGAATGCTTAGTGATTGAGTCAACTTAGTTAGTTGACTTCGAATGTCATCTAAGGTCCTATTGGTCTGGTCTTGGAATTTGTAAACTTGGTTGTTGATTCCTCCTTGCGTTTGCATGAATTGTTGAAGAGTATCCTCTAAGGATCTCTTATGAGGTGGTTGGTATGTGTTATATGTGGGAGTATGAAATGGTTGGGGTGGAGGTTGAAATGTTTGAGGTACTGAAGAGCCCTCATTTTTCCATCCAAAATTTGGGTGGTTCCTCCATCCAGGATTATAGGTCTTAGAGTAGGGATTGCCTACTTGGTTTGGAAATGGCTTTCTTACATTACTTGAATCAGAAGTTTGGCCATATAGCACTTCCTTGAAGGCTGGAATGGTAGGACACTCAGTTGTCCTATGCCCTTTGCTCTCACAAACAACACAACTTTCCTCTTGTTGTTCACTTATGACATGCACTTTTTTAATCTCAAGAGACTCTACTTTCCTAGCCAATGAGGCTAATCTAGCATTGAGGTCATCAGTCTCTTTCAATTGAAACTTCCCACTTGAATGAGAAATGGTGTTTCTAGACTCAACATGAACTAGGAGAGAAGTCTCCCATTGCTTTGTGTTTTCAGCCAATTGATCAAAAAAATCAAAGGCCTCACTTGGTTCTTTGTTATAAAACTCACCATTACACATGGTTGACACTAGCTTTTTAAAATCTGCGGTAAGAGAGTCATAAAAGAAACTCACTAACCTCCACATCTCAAAACCATGATGAGGGCATGCATTTAACAAGTCTTTGAACCTTTCCCAAGCTTGGTGAAATAACTCATTTGGACTATAAGAAAAATTCATCATTTGACGTTGTAAAGCTGCTGTCCTATGAGTGAGGAAGTATTTTTTCAAAAATTCAGCTTGCATTTCTCTCCATATACCTATAGACCTAGGACGCAAGGAGTTTAGCCAAAGCTTGGCTTTATCCTTTAGAGAGAATGGGAACAATTTAAACCGAATGGTTTCCTCGGTGCATGTTCTATCAATAAAAGTATTACATACCTCTTCAAAGTCTTTAATGTGTATGTATGGATTTTCAGAATCCATACCATGAAATATGGGAAGAAGTTGAATCGTGCCCGGTTTCAAATTGAAATCTTGTTGGTTAAGAGGTAAGATAATACACGAAGGTGTACTTTGTCTAGCCGGGTGAAGATACTCTCTAAGAGTTCGAAAATTATTTTCAACATTTGCAAGCAACCTGGAGATGATAATGATTTACAAGAAGTAGATCATATTGACGAATTAGTTTATGAACAACTTGAATCTACTTTAAGTAAAAATGAGTTAGATGAATCTGAAGATTTGCAAATGATTTATTCTAAGGAAGAAATCACGGATGAAACAAGCACCAAAAATGTTGATGCGAATCTTTTATCAACAGTGACAATAGATTCGAGATCTGACATCACACCAATCGATGATTACTTTCCTAACAAATCCTTACTTTCTCTTAGTCCAATGCCTTGGTATGATAAAAATATCAATTTTCTTGCTTTAGGAGATTTGCCAGCTGATTGGAGTACTCAAGACAAAGAAAAGTTTTTGAACGAAGTGAAGAATTTTTATTGTGATGACCCTAACTTATTCAAATATTGTCCTGATCAAATATTTCAAAGATCCATTCCCGACAATGAGGTAAGTAGTGTCATTAAACTTTGTCATTCTAAAGCATGTGGAAGTTATTTCTCGTCAAAAAAGACAGCTACAAAAATCTTTCAAAATGGATTTTATTGGCCCACCATGTTCAAGGACACGCATGTATTCTGCAAAACTTGTGAAAATTGTCAAAATGTTGACTCTGGTCAAAAAATTTTGTTTTATAATTCTCAACTCTATTCATTCCCTAGAGAGCTAAGATCAAGATGGAGCAATCCTTATGGGGCCTATGATATTGAGAATTCAATGAATGACAATGATTTTAAGGAAAATGGACATCGTTTGAAAGCTTACTTTGATAAGTTTCCTAGTGAAAATGAATCAACTGGTTTGAATGATCTTGTAGATAAAGGTTGATTATTTTGTTTTTCTTACATTGTTTTTGTGTTTCTTTTTGATTGATTTTTGCTAGTTTCTCTCACCCCGGTCAAATGGCGGACAACGGTACTCCGTGACTTAAGTCGGTTCTTTCAGTTTCCCACAATAACTGATATCTGTGTATATATTTGTGCAATTCTTTGAATCTCTCTTCTAATTCTCATTTGAAAATGGACACTAATCTTGAAAAATTGAAAAAAGTATTTTCTCGCTCTGCCTCAGAATGCGATTACAAAAATTTACCATGCTAGATGTGCAAGATTGAGGTTGTTAATGAATCATAGAATTTCTGAAGATATTCACTGGTTGATTGAAGCAAAGGTCTGATTATCAGGTGAGTCCTCTAACTCCTTCATTTCACACATGCCTAGAATATATAAAAGCACTTTTGCAAAGAAACGTCGTGCAAAATGACTGAAAGTCTGTCATCGATGTGCTAGATGGACTTGTAATACACAATGTCGTTCTTTAGGAATGGTATCTATAAACCGTGAAGATAAAATACAATTCATTAAGGATGGCCTGAGTAAGGAGTCTTTAGATAATCTTCTATTGACTCTTGAGACGCATCCTAGTGGAGATGTGCATCGTGTAATTCATGATTTATGGCCACTATTTCATAAAGAACATGATCGACTTAGTCTTGGGAATCTGACTAAAAAAGACCCTATTTGCCAGTGTTTAAGAAAACTGGATGGGAAGCCTATCCCTGACCCATAGAGGGCGTTTAAGCCGTTCTTGGACGTAAAACCAAGGGAAGATGTGAGCCACAATCACAACTACCTGTACATACACATGCTTTTTCAAAAAGTAAATAAATAAATAAATAAAAAGAGAGAAAGAGAGTGTGAGACTCCAGCTGGCCTACATATAGGTGTTATGATTGCCTTTCTCATTTCTCATATATAAAACCCTCTCTTCCTTCCTTTCATTTCTACTCAACCCATACATTCAACAAATACATAAGTGTGTAGAAATGGCAAGTTCCTCAGGTCATCAAATAAGAAATATTTGTGTTTTCGGTGAATCAAGTCCTGGGAAAGAAAAGGAGTTTTTAGAATCAGCAAATCATCTTGGTCAGGTGCTAGCTGAGAGAAAGATTCATTTAGTGTATGGGGGAGGCAGTCTTGGGTTAATGGGAGGTGTGTCAATAGCTGCATTTTTAGGAGGTAGTCAAGTTTTGGGGGTCGTCCCTGAAGCTTTAGCACAAGGGGACATCATTGGAAAAACAATTGGAGAGGAACTTCAGATCTCCACAATGTCAGCTCGAATGAATGCAATGTTTAACCATGCTGATGCCTTCATTGCTTTACCAGGTGGTCTAGGCACATTGGAAGACAGGTGGTCTAGGCACATTCAGGTGGTCTAGGCACATTTGAAGAGATCTTTCATATTTCCTTTTGGGCTCAACTGCACATTCACCATAAACCCATAGGTTTGTTAAATGTTAATGGTTATTATGATAAATTGTTGACTTTTCTTGATCATGCTATGGAACAGGAATTTCTAACATCTTCTGCACGACAAATCATATTCTCTGCTGCTACTGCTGAACAATTGATTGACCAACTACAATATTTCATTCCTGTGATTGATCCTTCCATGAGTTGCATAAATTGGTCATCTAAGGAAAGCCGTAAAAAGCTTAGATTGGATTTGAGCCTTCATTTGTGAATTTTTGTGTCTTTTGGTTTTATTATTGTGTTTTGTTATTTCTTATTTTTGTTTTAGTGTGTTTCAGGTTTGTCAGTGTTAATTATTTCAGGTGATATCTTCTATACTCTATCTTTCTACCTTAGAACATTGAGGACAATGTCTCGTTTTGGTTGGGGGGAGAGGGTAGTAGTTGATAAAAAAAAAATTGTTATTCATTTCATAAAGCATGTGCATAATTGTTGTTACTAGGATGACAGAGTAAAGGAGGTCTTTTGTTAAAGTGACTCTTGAGATGCATCTTAGTAATCATTTTTAACAAGGTCTATTATAATACTTCCTGAAATATTCAGGTTTACAAACTCTCGTATTGTTACCACTTAATTCTGCTCATATACTTATTTAACATATATTCTTAAACCTTACTTTACACACACACACACTTTAACATATGATTGTGGGTTGCATATTGGATTATTACATTATTTATGTTCTTTTGTTAAAGCTAACAACTAAGGGAAAGGGATTGTATATAATTAAAAGAAAAAAAGAAAAAACAATGATGATAATAAAAATGTAGATAAGTTTGGTTTCGTAGCCTCCCTAACCTAAGCAATTAAGCCTGAAGGGGTGTTTTAACACCTAATACCCTAAAGTCAACTGACTTGGGAGCTATTGGCCCAACGCTTGTTACATGGATTGAGGAGAAAAGCTTAAGGAAATCAAACATTGCACTATCTACATATCAGTATCTGCGACCCCAGTTACTAAGCTCGTAGAGGTGTCTTAACACCTAATGCCCTAAGACCAACTGGTCTGGGAGTCATTAGCTGAAAGCTTGTTACATGGGTTAAAGATGCATGATGATTTTAAAGTATATGTATATAGAGTTAAAAAAAAAAAGAGACAAAAAAAAGACAAAAATAGTAATCCCAACCCAAAGAAGTTAACCTTAAACAGTAGAATAAAAATTTTGTTTTCTTCCAAGAAAAGCCCCATAATTATATGTTGATACATTGAGCACAAAAGAAAGGTTTATTAATATCTTGTTAAGAGGTATTGAGCAGATATATAAATTTAATGAGAGTTTGTTTATCTGGACAGATTAATGGAAGTTAAATGATGAATACCTTGGTTTGTGGAATTTGCAAATTTGTTTTCTATTTTAACGCTTTGATTACTAGGGACTAGTAATAAGCTGGTTGGGGGGTGTGATTAGTACTTACAAGTGCATTTTTATCATGGTTTTATATCATCATTTTGCACTTGAAATATCAATAACTCCTTAACTAAAATATGTTATATAATAATGTATCTAATAATATAATATACCTATAATTTGTGGTAAATGTCTATTTTTAATGGAGGCTTATCACATAAAGGAAAGGATTGATTGATGACTTGAAGAACTTAAATTCCAAGGATAAAGAGATGGCCAAACTTAGAAAAGAGATGTCGGTGCAATCCAAACCGGAACACTGTTCGGTAATTGGGTCATATCTAGAGCTATATATCTCATATTTTGGTTCAATTTATATGGATGGAAAGGTAAGACATAGCCCTACAACTTTCATATGGAG
>NW_011501632.1:0-2464 GCF_000495115.2 Populus euphratica
TATTATTAGATATATTATTATAAACATGCTTTAGTTAAGGAGTTATTGATACTTCAAGTGCAAAATGATGATATAAAACCTTGATAAAAATGCACTTTTAAGTACTAATCAAGATGCAAACTTGGCTTGAAGGTCATGATCTTTCCTAAGGTTGTACATATCTCCACTAGATATATGAGGTTGAGTTTTACTTGGTGCCTCATATGTACCCGCGGTGTCCCAATTTTGAGCATTTTCAGCTAACAAGTCTAAGTACTCTATTGCTTCATCGGGGTCTTTATCTTTAAAAGTTCCATTGCACATCAATTCAACCATTTGTCTATCTCTAGGTGTTAACCCTTCATAAAAATATAAAACCAATCTCCATGTTTCAAAACCATGATGTAGGCAAGTACTAAGCAAGTCTCGATACCTATCCCAACATTGGTAAAATGTTTCTCCTAGTTTTTGAGTGAAAGTGGTGATTTGTCTTTTGAAAGAGTTTGTTCTATAAGATGGGAAAAACTTCTTTAAAAACTGTTGTTGCATTTCATCCCAAGCACGAATGGATCCTAGTCTCAAATTTTATAGCCATGTTTTAGCTTTATCTTTTAATGAAAAAGGAAAAAGCTTTAATTTGATGGTGTTCATGCTAGAATTTAAATTATTATATGTGTTGCAGACCTCCTCGAATTCCTTTAAATACAAGTATGGATTTTCCAATTCTAAGCCATGAAAAGAAGGTAAAAGTTGAATAATATCTGGTTTAAAATTAAAATGAGATGCATCAAGAGGAAATACTATGCATGATGGTGCACTTGTTCTTGTGGGATTCATGTGGTCTCTAAGCGTTCTAGCACAGTTATTTTTATTATTCTCATTATGAAGTGATTGATTATCTTCTTCGGTGATTAGTACTTAAAAGTGCATTTTTATCAAGGTTTTATATCATCATTTTACACTTGAAGTATCAATAACTCCTTAACTAAAGCATGTTTTATAATAATATATCTAATAATATAAGATACCTTTAATTTGTGGTAAATGTTCATTTTAAATGCAGGCCTATCACATAAATGAAAGGATTGATTGATGAATTTAAGAACAGAAATTGAAAGGAAAAAGAGATGGCCAAACTTAGAAAAGAGATGTCGGTGCAATCCAAACCGGAACAGTGTTCGGTAATTAGATCATATCTTGAGCTATAGATCTCAGATTTAGGTCTACTTTATATGGATAGAAAGGTAAGACATAGGCCTACAACTTTTATATGGAGCCGAAGATCTAAAAAGGCAATTTTCAAGTCCAAATTGTAGTAACAAAAAAGAAGCCCGAATCTGTCCTCCAGCCCGACCGCTATTTAGTATTTTGGCCATATCTAGAGTTATAGATGTCAAAATGAGCTGAATGTTTTACACAAGAAAGCTGAGACAATTTCCTACAACTTTCATGTTTTCAAGTGGCTCTAAGTTTGAATTTATCAATGATGTTTAGGGCAGACAAGAGAAGATAACGATTGTCACCAAGTCAAGAGTTGGTCACCCACTCATCAATTAGTCATCAAATCAATAGTTCCCAATTTTGGCCTATAAAAGGAGGCATTTGCCATGCATTTAGGCATCTTAGTCTCTAGATCAAGATCATGCTCTTGCTTTCTCTCTTTGTATTTTTTTGTAATGTTTATACTTTGCTTTCATTAATATCAAGTTTATGCCTTTCATTTCCTTTCATTTACTTAGTTAACTTTTATCTTATTTATATTCTTATTTTGTTTATTTATTTTTCTTTGTTTCATTATGTCTAGCTAAGTTTATTATGTCAAGGTTAAAAGGTTACACTAATGGTGTAAGAATAAGTATAGTATAAACTTAATATGGACTTTAATGTTTGATACTAACATGTTTTGTATTTGTTATCTTGTTCACTCTTTAATACTTTGCTTGTTAAATGACTAATCTTGATTTATGTTGTATAACACTTGGTACAACAAATGCTTGGCACTTTCATAGGCCATACTGTATGGTATAACCGACACTTGAGCTATGAAAGGAATTTGATTTGTTGTTAACATAAGTTATAATCATGAATGCTTGACGAGATTTACAAATGTTAGCATTAATCAAATAAGATGACTAATGTAATCATGTTAACAATCTATAATCTGATTGGAACCTCCTTTGTGTGTGTTGTTTTCAATTGAATAATAAAAGTTTATACTATACTTGTTTGACATACCATTTGTGGATCCTGTAACCTTGACATTGTTTGTTATCATTGTTTAATCCTTACGTTAATTTTCCATCTCAAAGTTCTCATCAACTTTTCTTCTTTTTCTTCTCCTTCTTTTTCTTTATTATTATTGTTATTATTATTATTATTATTTAACAGTGTTCCGGTTTGGATTACACCGACATCTCTTTTCTAAGTTTGACCATCTCTTTATCCGTGCAATTTAAGTTCTTCAAGTCATCAATCAACCCTTTCA
>NW_011501632.1:2567-14958 GCF_000495115.2 Populus euphratica
AAATTAAAGGTATCTTATATTTTTAGATATATTATTATAAAACATGCTTTAGTTAAGGAGTTATTGATACTTCAAGTGCAAAATGATGATATAAAACCTTGATAAAAATGCATCTTTAAGTACTAATCATCTATCTTGCAACCTAGACACTATTCAGTGTTAAGTCCGTATCTTGAGTTCTAGAAGTCTAAATGATCTCAATTGTTTTTTCTGGAAAGCTGAGATAATTTCCTAGAACTTTCATGTGGAAGGTTGATTCAAATTCTAAAGTTATCAATGACGTTTTATTCAGACAAGAAGATAAGGATTGTCACTAATTCAAGATGTGGTCACCCATTCAATAATTAGTCATTAAATCAATAGGTCCAAATTTTGGCTAATAAAAGAAGACATTTGTCGTGCATTTAGGCATCTTGGTTTCTAGATCAAGATTATGCTCTTGTTTTCTCTTTTTGTATTTTTGTAATGTTTAAGTTTTGCTTTTATTAATATCTTGTTTATACTTTTCATTTCCTTTCCTTTATTTAATTAACTTTTATCTTATTTATATTCTTATATTGTTTATTTATGTTTCTCTTATTCATTATGTTTAGCTAAGTGTATTATGTCAAGGTAAAAAGGTTACACTAATAGTGTAAGAATAAGTATAGTGTAAACTCAAGATGAACTTTAATGTTTGATACTAATATGTTTTGTATTTATTATCTTGTTCACTTTTAATACTTTGCTTGTTAAATAGTTAATCTAAATTTACATTGTATAACACTTGGTATAACAAATACTTGACACTTTCATAGTCCAATCATACGGTATAACCTACACCTATGTTATGAAAGGAACTTGATTTGTTGTCAACATAAGTTATAATCATGAAATCATGACAACATTTACAAGTATTAGCATTATTCGAATAAGATAACTAATGTAATTATGTTAACATTTTATAATCTGATTGGAACTTGCTTTGTATGTAGTTTCTAGTTGAATAATAAGAGTTTATACTATACTTGTTTGAAATACTATTAATGAATCCTCTAACTTTGACCTTTGTTTTTATCATTGTTTAATTCTCACATCGATCTTCTATCTCGAGGTTTTCATCAATTTGTTCTTCTTCTTCTTTATTATTATTACTATTATTGTTATTACTACTGTTATTGTTGTTATTCTTGTTGTAGTATTATTGTTGTTACTACTTTTTTTTAAAATATATTTTATATTAAAATTTTAATATAATAATTTAATAAGTTTTTCTTTTGAATTATTGCTTCTACATCTTTTTCTACTATAATTTAAACTATTAATTGATTAAGTAAGTAACTTAATATTTTGAATTATGCTTTATACTTAATATTTTAGGTGAGTTTCATTCATTTTTTTCTATTTATTTCATTGTTTAATTTTAGTTTTGTTTCTTAATAATATAATAATTTATGGGTCTGTTAAATTAATATGTTTATGTATAATATTATATGTATATGAATATAAATTGAAATGAGTTTTGATGAAATAATATGTATTTTGTTATGAAATTTATATGAAAAATAATGGTGATTAATATACTAGTGGTTACAAATATAGTACTAAACAACTAAAAAAATTAGGGATACAATAATATATTTATATTTATATTTATATTTAACTTACTTGTGCACAACAATAAATTAACAAAGAATTGTTACCAATAATTTCACTGGTCTCTATAAGATTTAGAAATAGATAAATAAAAGATTCATTGTATATATTGAGAAAGAATATCTTTAATGAAATTAATAATGAGTTATTGTTAAGTAATTTTAAAATATGAAAAATTGAAAAAAATAATTATAATATGTTTTTTTATTTTAAAAATATTCTTAAATTAATTTTACTTGATATGAGTTAGTACATGAATTTCAAATTGATTTCTCTATATAAAACACATGTCTATATAATATATAATATTAAGTATTTATAATTTGAAATTTGACTCATTTAAAATTTTCTGGCTCCTGTATTTAGGAGAAGACATAAATCTTTTAATCGTATCATAGTTTAAATCGGTTTGTAGCATATCAATCTACCACATTATCAATTCAATATATATATATATATAAACAAACACTACATCAATGTGGTTTTTTGTTTTTTTGTTTTTTTAAAAAGAAACAAATCAAACCAATCTGTGGCCTGGTCAAGCAAGTTAGAAATGCACCTATAAGGTTGGCTGAGCTAGATTAGGTCAGCCTCTACCTTATTTACTTTGAAAGCTAGCCTGACTTTCAGGCTAGGAGGCTAGGTCGACAAGTCAAATGTAAACTCGCATGGTGAAATTAGGTTAAATAACATTTTTGAAAGGTTCCTCGCAATACCCCCACATGGGTCACCAACTTGTGACAACTAAATAAAAAGATCCTGTGAGATATTTCTGTGAATTGATCACAAAACAAATCCAAGGCAAATTTTATTTAAATTTATAATTTAGAAAACATAATATGAAGTTGAAAATTCATAAACAAAAGGAATTCCATGAAAGGCATATTCAAAAAAAATGTTTTTCAAATTGTGATGGTAAGGACAACAAAAAAAGCAAGGCTATTAAATTATATAATTAGAGTTTAAATCACTTGATAGAAAGAGGATTTTCTTCTAAGAGATCTACAATGATAATAGAAAGAAAATGGTAAAAATAAAAAGGGTTATTAATATAAACCAAATAGAGATTAAACGAGTTAATTATGGTCTCCAAGCAGCAACTGAAGGTAATTATTTTTAGAAAACCTCAATGCATGGATTGATATACAATTTGAAAAAAAATCAAGTAATTATACAAACAAAATATAATCTTTAATTATTCAAAATATTTGAATTCAGGGTTTGATATTGTGGTAATTGATTTCTTCCATTATTATTATTTATTTGATTTCAACCCCATTTCAATGTTACGGGCAAAAGGAATGATGCAGTTTCATGTATTTCGAAAAGATAAGGAAGAAATAAAGACAAACTAGTGCTGCAAAATAACTTGGAGGTTATCAATTAGTATCTGCAGCGTGTTAGCCTCGCCTTGCCAAATTATCCTTGACTTAGGATTGGGTCAATCTATTTATGTCCTCGCTAAAACTCTCTTTTCGATTTGGTGTCTCGGCAAAATTAATGCGAATACACGATAAATTGGGGCAGAAGGCATCAAACTTCTTTATGCATGGAGATAATATAATTTTGATAGTAACTAATTAAAATATATATTATCAAGAAGTGATCAGGAACTAGTGACTACATATATAAATATCAAAGAAATTGAGTTCCAAGTTTCGAAACTTAAGAACAAAACTGTTGATCCCTATATTCCTCCTTCAAGTTATTTTAAAAATGCATCGAAGGGTCAAGGTACAAACTCTAAAATTGCATAATAAGCGATTAAGATCGGAAGTGCTGCCAGCATACCGAAGATTACACTGCAATAAAAAGACGAGAAAATAAATGAACTGAAGTTTTGCGATATTAATTTGAGCATCATGTCTATGCTCTCTTTTTTTGTCTTTTTTTTTTTTGGTATTAATGGAGTTTAGAAAATTAAACGGTGTGCATATATATATATAAGTTGCAAAATGAATTAATCAACTTACGCTGTGCTTAGCACCTCTGCATGTAATCCGTATTCCTTTAAATATATATATATATATATATATATATATATAAGTTGCAAAATGAATTAATCAACTTACGCTGTGCTTAGCACCTCTGCATGTAATCCGTATTCCTTAGCAAAGATGAAGGATGTAATTGATTGTGGCAATGCTGCCTGCAAAATGAAAGCGAATGAATCAACAATTTTATTTTATTTTTTGGTGTCCTTTTGTGTGAAGACTGATTCAAATATTATTTTTGGGATTATTTTCCTTGATGGAAAAAATTGTAGAATTTCATTAAATATTTCCAATATAAATTTTAATCAAATTTGGGATGCGACTATGCGCGTCTATTTTACCTGAATGATAGCAACTCGTAAAACATCGCCTTGCAAACCCACAGCGATCGAGCCAATAGCCATAGCTGCGGGTCCAGCTATAAACCTTAAAATCATCCCAATAACAGTTAGACTTGCACCGCAGGAAATCACTTTTTCTTGCAAAGCCATGAAGATCCCTGCATGTGTGTACGGTAATTTCCTACTTAGATGAAGTGTGTGTGTATATATATATATATATAACCTGCTACCAACAAATGAAAGCTATCCGAGGCCATTGGGTATAAATTGTCATTACAAAACAAAAAAATTAGGTATATACCGGACTATATATCTTCTTCGCTCTTTTACCCTTTAAATCATATTCATATAAAAATTTTGTATAATATATCTAAAAAATGAGGTTAAAGGTATAATATGTTTATTGTTAAATTTGAGTGATACCTGATATAAATATTAACATAACACACATTACCTAAATGTATATATATATATATATATATATATATATATTAAAAAACCTGATTAGTGAACATTCATCTTAGGCAGTAAAATATATTGCATAGCAAACTAGAAATGAATTGCTCACCCATGCTAAACATGGCAGTGCCTGTGCCAGCTTTCGACATGATCAATATAGATCCTTCCATCATGGCGGGCATCTCGAAGTGCCACCTAAAATTATTCATAAAAGAAAAACATATTGTTAAACAAATAAATCAGGAAAAAAATAAAATAAAATAAAACCTTACTTTACAGACCTGTTAGATATAAAAGCCCAGACAAGGCCAATAATACAAGCGTATGAATTAGGATTCATGGCCAGTTTCACCCACACAGTCTTCATCAAACACCAGAAGGCAGGTCTAGAGCTTTCAGTGTTATCTACACTTCCCTCTAAATCCTTGTCAGAATTGTTGGATGAAAAACCAAGTCCTGTTCTTCGAAATTCTAATACGAGCAACAATAATGTGAGCCATATAATGGCTTGGATGACAGATGATTGAACAACAAGATCAACTCCCGCCGTGCCATACATGGCTTTAATTATAGGTACACCAACAACAAGAGAATTAGTTAATGTACAAAGAGAGAAACTGGTTATGGACCAGCTGTAGCTTCCCTTACTACTGCACTTAGCCCAAAAGGCAAGCACTGCCACTATAATGACCTTCGATACGGCATCAGCACCAATGAAAAGATAATTCATTTTGAAAGGATCAACATGAGCAGTGAACTCGAAGGTGAAGAGTGGCAGAGTGAAATAACAAACAAAGCGGTTTATAGCCCCGCACTGTTCAGGTGTAAATACCTTCCACCACCTGACAGAACCATAGCCTAACACTAATGCAACGTAGAGTGGTACCACGGCCACCACTACCTTGTAAACATCTTCCCACCCTATCATCTTTCTTTCTTTCTTTTCTCTTTCCAAGTAGCTAGCTACGTAGTGAGCACCTTGGAAAGGAAAAAAAAACCTGATTAAGCTTCTATGTTTTGGATCTCAAGCTAGCAAGCATACACGCACTATAAAAAGGATGTAGCTAGAATGTATTGAAGAGGTTGAAAAATAGCTTAATTGGTTATGTATTTATATCCATGCAAGGTCGATCTAAGCATTTTACAATAATTTTGTTTATTCCTTGTGGAAGAGATCAAAGCTTGGTGGGTGTATACGATTCTATGCCGTGGATTCTTGAGGCGTGACATAACCTTTTTTGTGTGTGCATGGAAGTGTGATGTTGCTTTCACAAATGGGCATTGAGTTATGGTTAGCAATTGTCTATAGAATAAGGAATGAGGTCCAGCGATTATTCCACCCACCTTCGGGAATAGGATTTGTGTTTTCGTGTAATTATATATTCATGCTTTATAAAATTATCATATATTCTTAGTGGTGCTTTCAGAGATAGAGGCCAGCATATAACTTCCATTCTTGCAACAATATTATTAAGATAGTGACACACAATAATCCAACATCTGCAGTACACAAAGTGGCATCCTTAAATCTGAGAAACACACAAAATAAAGCCAGTATTGCTAATTAAGGTTTATGGCACAGTAGACAACTTCGCATTAGCTAGAACTTGACCTCATACAATGCGAAGTTGAAGAACTCATGATTGTGGCACTTGCTCTAATATACATTGAGCAAGAGAATAATTAAGATGCATGGCTTAAACACAATGTCTGTTAGCCAGAACTTCATCAATGCGTACGTACGTGCTCGATCTATATATATGTTTTTATGAACTCCACTTATTATATTCCTCTTCAATAGTTACCTGTTGATGGGATGTGAAATACGATTTTTGTGGTAAGAATTGATTTCAGTTCGCTCGTTCTTTCGCTAGTGGCTGAGTTGATGGATTTTCTTGCATGTATACGACTGGACACCTTTAAGTCTGTATATTGGTTCGGAATACTTTTAATCTTCGAATAAGGAATATTGTTCCATATTCCGTCTAACCGTGTGTGTCTCGATGCGTGCGGTACAATCGATGCAAAAGAGAATTTTTATTTTATTTTATTTGAGTTAACCGTGTCTCTCCCAAATAGAGTATAGAATATGAACTATAGTATTAGAAGAATTTAATTACAACTTTACATATTAAACCTAGCTAGATTGATGTTCCTACTGGTCTTTTAAAAAAGGAAAGAGCAGAAATTGTGATATCCACGACCTCTTTTTTTACACTAGCTCCTTGTATACAATAGACTTGATTACTAATAGAAGTCCAGCGCTAGGAGGTTGGTATTATATTGTTAAAGATGTGGAATTAATTGTACAAGTAATTCATATTGAATAAAAGAAATTTTATGGGTTTAGAATTGGTTTTGCTTGGTAGTAGAAGCTAGTATTAGGATTAAGACTAATCCACTGCTTAGGACACAGATATATTCCTCTAATTATATGTGATTAAGCCCATTCTTCTTGTGTTGTACTTGCAATTAAGGTTCGAGGGTTTTCCAAAACTACACTGGTTTTAAAATTTTAATTATAGTAAAATTTCTTCTCTTCATTCATGGTTTTAGGCATAGTCCTTAAGAAGACCATTTTATGTTAATTATTATTTCTTTTTTGTTTGTTGTTATTGCATGTATACGGTGTCACGATGATCTTCCACCCTATCTCATCTCTTATTAGTAGAAGATTGGAATATGAATCGCCACCTAATATTCTGGTTACTAAGAAATCTAACTACACTTAGAAATAGGGTATGAAGACTAGTTGTGTAAATGAAAGGTATTATCACTCTATCTACACCCTATTTAAGGTAAACTATATTGTTTTATCTGATAAAATCTAAGGTCTGGTTATGGTGTCTAAAATTTATCAATCTATTTATAGTTTAAGAAAAATCCTTCCTTGTAAGGAGATTCTTATCTTATCGGGTAAAAACTTAACTGTTCTATGTCGTTAATAAATAAAAAAATATCTTTTTCATATCAGGAATATGTTTTATTTATAAATTTGTTATCCCTGATACTAAAACAAAATAAAATAAAATTTTTATTGTTTTTGCAATTTTGACTAACGTTCTCTTGACTTTAATAAACTGATTATTAAAGACAAAATGCATGCTAAAATATTATTTTTTAGTTTATGAAAAACACAATATAACATTTTTTTATCTTTGAGATACATGGACATATACATAAAAGTATTTTTTTATTTTTATTTTTTTATATTTTTTGGAAGTTTTGACAAAATATTGTTCGATATTTCTCAAAATGACATAAAAACTATGTGAGTTAAGCCCAAATATATGGGTTGGGCCAAACCTAACTCAACTATATGAGCCCAACCCACATTAGCTAGTTATTGTGCATGACACGACTAAAAGATTGATGTCTTCTCCCAAGTGCAAGAGTGTCGAACTAATAAATAATCCGGCAAGACCGGGGTCAAACCACAGGGATGTCTACCACTTGATGTACGTGACCACACTCTCATGCACATGTAGTAGTAGTAGTACTAATAATAACAACAATAATAATAATAATAAAGAAAGAGAAGAAGAAGAAGATGATGAGAACTTGGAGATGGAAAATTAATGTAAGGATTAAACAATAATAATAACAAATGTCAAAGTTAGAGGTTCTACTAATGGTATATCAAACAAGTATAGTATAAACTCTTATTATTCAATTGGAAACCACACACAAAGGAGGTTCCAATCAGATTATAGATTGTTAACATGATTACATTAGTCATCTTATTCGATTAATGCTAGTACTTGTAAATCTTGTCAAGCATTCATGATTATAACTTATGTTAATAACAAATCAAGTTCCTTTCATAGCTAAGGTGTCGGTTATACCATACAGTATGAACTATGAAAGTGCCAAGCATTTGTTGTACCAATTGTTATACAACATAAATCAAGATTAGTCATTTAACAAGCAAAGTATTAAAGAGTGAACAAGATAACAAATACAAAACATGTTAGTATTAAACATTAAAGTCCATATTAAGTTTACACTATACTTATTCTTACACCATTAGTGTCACCTTTTCACTTTGACATAATAAACTTAGCTAGACATAATGAAAGAAAGAAAAATAAATAAACAAAATAAGAATATAAATAAGATGAAAGTTAACTAAGTAAAGAAAAGGAAATTAAAGGCATAAACTTGATATTAATTAAAGCAAAGCATAAACATTACAAAAAAATACAAAGAGAGAAAGCAAGAGCATGATCTTGATCTAGAGACCAAGATGCCTAAATGCATGGCAAATGCCTCCTTTTATAGGCCAAAATTGGGAACTATTGATTTGATGACTAATTGATGAGTGGGTGGCCAACTCTTGACTTGGTGACAATCGTTATCTTCTCTTGTCTGCCCAAAACGTCATTGATAAAGTCAAAATTAGAGCCACTTGAAAATATGAAAGTTGTAGTCAATTGTCTTAGCTTTCTTGTGTAAAACATTCAGCTCATTTGGATTTCTATAACTCCAGATATGGCCAAAATACTGAATAGTGCTTGAGTTGGAGGACAGATTCGGGCTTTTTGTTGTTGCTACAATTTGGACTTGAAAATGGCCGGTTTAGATCTTGGGCTCCATATAAAAGTTGTAGGTCTAAGTTTTACCTTTCCATCCATATAAAGTAGACCTAAATCAGAGATCTATAGCTCCAGATATGACCCAATTACCGAACAGTGTTCCGATTTGGATTGCACCGACATCTTTTTTCTAAGTTTGACCATCTCTTTATCCTTTCAATTTCCGTTTTTCAAGTCATCAATCAATCCTTTCATTTATGTGATAGACCTACATTAAAAATAGACATTTACCACAAATTATAGGTATCGTATATTATTAGATACATTATTATAAAACATATTTTAGTTAAGGAGTTATTGATACTTCAAGTGCAAAATGATGATATAAAACCATGATAAAAATGCACTTTTAAGTACTAATCACACCCCCCAACCAGCTTATTACTAGTCCCTAGTAATCAAAGCGTTAAAATAGAAAAATAATTTACAAATTCCATAAAGCAAGGTATTCATCATTTAACTTCCATTAATCCATCTAGATAAACAAACTCTCATTAAATTTATATATCTGCTCAGTACCTCTTAACAAGATATTAGTAAACCTTTCTTTTGTGCTTAATATATCAACACATAATTATAGGGCTTTTCTTGGAAGAAAATAAAATTTTTGTTTTAATGTTTAAGGTTAACTTCCTTGGGTTGGGATAATTTGTTTTTTCTTCTTTTTTTTTCTTTTTTTTTTAAAAAATATATATACATATAAGTTAGAACACCATGCATCTTTAATCCATGTAACGAGCTTTCAGCTAATGACTCCCAGACCAGTTGGTCTTAGGGCATTAGGTGTTAAGACACCCCTACGAGCTTAGTAACTCGGGTCGCAGATACTAATATGTAGATAGTGCAATGTTTGATTTCCTTAAGCTTTTCTCCTCAACCCATGTAACAAGCGTTGGGCCAATAGCTCCCAAGTTAGTTGACTTTAGGGTATTAGGTGTTAAAACACCCCTTCAGGCTTAATTGCTTAGGTTAGGGAGGCTACGAAACCAAACTTATCTACATTTTTATTATTATCATTTTTTTTCTTTTTTTTTCTTTTTTTTTCTTTTTTTTCTTTTTTTTTTTAATTATATACAATCCATTTCCCTTAGTTGTTACCTTTAACAAAAGAACATAAATAATGTAATAATCCAATATGCAACCCACAATCATATGTTAAAGTGTGTGTGTGTGTGTAAATTAAGGTTTAAGAATACATGTTAAATAAGTAGATGAGCAGAATTAAGTGATAACAATGCGAGAGTTTGTAAACCTGAATATTTCAAGAAGTATTATAATAGACCTTGTTAAGAATGGTTACTAAGATGCGTCTCAAGAGTCACTTTAACAAAAGAGCTCCTTTACTCTGCCATCCTAGTAACAACAATTACGCACATGCTTTATGAAATGAAAAAAAAATTTTTTTTATCAACTACTACCCTCTCCCCCCAACCAAAATGAGACATTGTCCTCAATGTTCTAAGGTACAAAAATAGAGTATAAAAGATATCACCTGAAATAACGAATGATTGTGCATCAAAAGTGTCATTAAGTCTCTTATTTTACATATGTATTTATTGTTTTTAGTTGGTTGTTTTTATAATAATTGATGTGTTTTTTAGTAATGAAGTTTGTTTTAATGTTTCGATAGGTTTTTGGAGCTTAAATGAATTAATTCACAAAATTCAACGTCGGAATTCAGAACAAAGAATTGAAGAGACATTTAGTTGAAGATTGAAGCAAATCTTGGTTCAAATAAGTGCTCCAAATTTGTCCCAAAAATCAATTCTATTCCAATTCTAGAAAAGAATATCATATGATTTATTTCAAGCCCAAACTTGCCTTATGTTGTGTGCAAACTTCAACCATTAAACACTCAAGGTTTCAATGCCAATCTTAGCCCAAATAATAAGTACATTTGTATACTTATTTGATGCTCAAATTCAGCCCAAAATCAGCCCCAAATCAACCTTCAAATCAACCCAAACACAATCCATGATCTTACATGTCCACACAACAAATAACAATTGATTTATTTTGGGCAATCCATTGATCCAAGAAGGCAAGCACATGGATGGAAAGCTGGAGGGGATATTTTAACATTATTTTGGGTCAAAAAGAAGAAGGAGACACCTCATAAATGAGGAAGAAAAACGTGCACCAAAGTAGTTGTAAAGCTGTCTTGATTTGATTTTTCAGAATACCTTTCGGTGTTTTGCCCATAACTTTTGACTCAGGTGTCCAAATGAGCTGTTCTTTAATGATCTGGAAAGGTGACAGAATTGCCTATAAATATGTCTCTAATAGACTTCTCCAAAAAAAGCTTCTAAGAGGGTCGAATTGCTGTCCAAAGTTAGAGTCAGATTTGTGTCCGAATTTTTTCTGAAATTGTATTGTGTTCTTCTTTATAGATTTCGGTTCTTTAGTTTGTAAAACTTATTTTTTCAGTTGGATTCAAGTTCTTTCATGTTTATTGAAGTGTTCTTATATATAATCATGGTTGGCTAAACTCTTTCTTGGATCCAAATCAAGGATAATGGTGATTAAGGTGAGTTCTTTAGGATATGAATGAATCTTAATGTTTATCTTCTTATTTTCTTCATGAATGATTTATTATTGTAAAGAAATTTTAGAAATCATTTAGGTAATGTTATAATCTTGAATTTTTATGCACAAACTTTAGTTTTGGTATAGAGATTGCTTGATTCAATGTCTTACTTAATATGAAAGTACTTGTTCATTCTTAAGCAATAATCAATCTTCATCTTTCTAATCTTCATTGTAATATCTTCTGATCTAATATCACCATCGTTGATATTAGGTTGAGTTATCTTATATATGTTGAAGAAATCACCAATACATCACCATTAAAATTGATTTGGACCAAGACTTACTTTTCTTGTCATTTAAAATCTATTTACATTTTTTTTTATCTTTGAAAACAAATCCATCAATTATTTCGAACCAAGTTATTGTTAATTTAATTTCTCTTGAGTTTTTTTTTGTTACTTAGCTTAATTTCCAGATCTAGCTCTCTGTGGATATGACCTCGATCTTACCGAGTTAATTGCTACATCGCACACTCGTGCACTTGCGAGTTAAAACAAGCCGATCATAAAAAGCGGTCAAGCAATTTTGGCGCCGTTGCCGGGGAGCTAGCAAGCAAAGGTAACAAATTTAGATTTGATTATTGGAAAACTAAAAAAAATCATATAAAAAAAATCAATTGGCTGGTTTTACCACCTTTAATTGTCTAATAATTATTACTCTATGTACTTAAACCTTATTTAGGACTAGATCAAAAGAGATGATCACAGGTAAAGCATCGCACTTATCTTTTATGCATAATCACACAACTCACACAACTTTTACAGGGAAAGATGTACTC
>NW_011501632.1:15061-36971 GCF_000495115.2 Populus euphratica
AAAAGTATGCTATATCTTGCTTTATAAGATATTATATATCCTAAATTAAAGTATGCAATGTTCAACACAATAATGAATCTAAAAATATAATGTTGATCCTAAACAAGTTTTACTCACCTACGAATGTAAATTTTTTTTTTCTTCAAACAAGCGTGGTCATCTTAAGCATTCAACATAATTAAATATCTAAAATTAAGTTTAACATTATCTTCAATGTAAAAAAAAATAGAGAGAAAAAAATAAAGATTAGAAAATTATTACTCCTTTTTTTTTCAAGGATAAATGTCCGAACGAATTGGACATGAGTTGACTTCTTGCTTTATTCTTTTTTTTTTACCTGCATATCACAACTAAAAGAAAACATCAAACCAATTTTTTTTTTTGCAAATAAAAAACCTCGCACCCCCCAAATTAGAATAATGCATTGTCCCTAATGCATGAATAAGTAAATATAAGAGTTGGAAAAATAAAAGAAAAGGAAAGAAAAAAAACTCATTAGATACTACAATCATATTAGATCTTCAAGATCTAATGTCTCAACTTCAACCATAAAGTTTTCAGGATAATGTTTCAATCGATGACCATTTACTTTGAAAACATTTTCATTCTTAGGATTTTCTACCTCAAAGGCATCATGCTCAGAGATGGATTTAATCACAAATGGACCAATCCATTTTGTCCTCAACTTTCTAGGAAAGAGATGTAATAATGAATTATAGAAGAGAACCTTTTGACCAATATGAAAGGATTTTCTAAAAATATGTTTATAATACAAAGTTTTTATCTTATGTTTTGAAATCTTTGCATTTTCAAATGCATCATTTCTCAACTCCTTTAATTCATCCAATTAAAGCTTTCTATTTTTTCCAATGTCATTTTCGCTGTCATTGAATTGTCGGATAACCCAATATGTACGGTGCTCAATCTCAATAGGGAGATAACAAGGCTTTCCATAAACTAGTTTATAAGGAGACATTCCTAAAGAGGTCTTATAAGCAGTACGATATGCCCACAAAGCATTAACTAGTTGTAAGGACCAATTTTTACGGTTTGAGTTGACTGTTTTCTCTAAAATGTTCTTAATCTCCCTATTTGTCAACTTAACTTGGCCACTAGTTTGTAGGTGATAGGGGGTACTGACCTTGTGAATTACACCATATTTTCTCATCAACATCCCAACAGGTTTGTTACAAAAATGCTTTCCCCTATCACTAATCATAGCCCAGGATATGCCAACACGAGAGAAAATATTTTCTTTTAAGAATTTGACCACAACACTATGGTCATTAGTTCAAGATGCAATGACCTCCACCTATTCAGACACATAATCAACAGCTACAAGGATGAATTGGTAACCACATGAACTTGGAAAAGGTCCCATGAAATCAATCCCCCAACAATCAAATATTTTTGCAAAACATGAATGGGGTTAAGGGGCATAATGTTATGCCTAGTGAGGTTACCTAATCGTTGGCATCGGTCACATGCAACATAGAAGGCATGAACATCTTTAAACATAGTGAGCCAATAAAAACCACACTGCAACATCTTGATAATGGTTTTCTTGGAAGAGAAATGCCCATCGCAGGCTAATGCATGATAAAAATTAATGACATTTGGAATTTCATGATCAGGAATTCACTGTCTAACAATTTGGTCAGGATAATATTTAAATAGGTAAGGGTCATACCAAAAAACGATACGCACATTATGCAAGAATTTTTGTTGTTCAAGTTTAGACTAATGAGAAGGAATCTGACTTATGGCTAGGTAATTTGCTATGTCACCATACCATGGAGAACCAATGTAGTACCTGCACAAAATAAATTTTCATCAACAAAGATTTCATTTATTGGAGATTCATTAATTATGATCTTATCACTTGAAAGATGAGACAAATGATCAGCCACTACACTACTCCCTTTTTATCTCGAATTTCAAGGTTAAACTCTTGAAGTAGGAGGATCCATAAAATCAAACGTGGTATAGCATCTTGTTTTGTAAACAAGTATTTTAATGTTGCATGATCAGTGAAAACAATAACAAGAGATCCAACCAAATAAGACCTAAACTTGTCTAATGCAAAGATCATAGCTAGGAGTTCTTTTTCAGTTGTAGTGTAATTCAATTGAGCATCATGTAAAGTCTTGCTAGCTTAATAAATGACATGAGGCTTCTTATCTTTTCTTTGCCCTATAATAGCCCTACCGCAAAAACATCAACATTACACTTTAGTTCAATGGTAAAGACTAGTCAGGAGCATGCATGATTGGTGCAATTGTCAACAACCCTTTAAGCTTTTCAAAAGCTTCTTGACATTTTGATGTCTAATCAAATTGGACATCTTGTGACAACAAGTTACACAATGGTTTGGCAACGGTACTAAAAAAATGAATGAAACTTCGGTAAAAACCAGCGTGTCTTAAAAAAGATCTCATATCTTTCACAGTCCTAGGGATAGGTAATTTTTGAATAATTTCAACTTTTTACTTATTTACCTCTATCCCTTTTGAAGAGATAATATGACCTAAAACAATGCCATGTGTCATTATAAAATGACACTTCTTCTAATTAAGTATAAGATTGCTCTCTTCACACCTTTCAAGAACTTTTTCTAAATGCATTAGATACAACTCATAAGAATCCCCATAAACTGAAAAATCATCCATGAAAACTTCCAAAAAAATTTCCACTATGTCATTAAAGATACTTATCATACATCTTTGAAAAGTGGCTTGTGCACTACATAAGTCAAAGGGCATTCTTCTATAAGCATAAGTACTAAAAGGACAAGTGAAAGTGGTTTTTTCTTGGTCTTCTAAGGAAATCTCAATTTGGTTGTAACATAAGTATCCATCAAGAAAACAATAGAAAGCTCTTCCAGCTACTCTTTCAAGCACCTAGTCTAAAAATGGAAGTGGAAAATGGTCCTTCATAATCACCATATTCAACTTATGATAATCAATGCACATACGCCATCCAGGTAGGATTCCTATTGGCACTAGCTCATTATTTTCATTTTTCACTACCGTGACTCCAGATTTTTTAGGGACAACTTGGGTTGGACTAACCCATTTTGAGTTTGCAATGGGGTAAATGATACTTGTATCGAATAGCTTAAACACTTCACCTCTCATTACTTCCTTCATGTTTGGGTTCAATCGTCTTTGCATTTGCCTTATAGATTTAGCCTCTTCTTCAAGATAGATTCTATATGTTTATAAAAGAGGGTTAATTCCTTTCAAGTCAGTAATTGTCCACCCAATTGCTTTCATGTGTTTTCTCACCTCTTAAAAGTTTTTGTTCCTACTCTATGCCAAGTTTTGATGAGATCACAATAAGATATGATTCATCTTCCCCTAGAAATGCATACTTAAGATCACTTGATAAAGGCTTCCTTTCTAGTTTATAAGGTTGGACAAGAGATGCCTTAACTTTCACTTAGGCTGAAACCAAAGGCTCAAACAATGAGGTCCATTGACCAATTGACATAATAAGCATTGGATCTAGATAAGTCTTAAGCTCTCTTACTTATTCATCATCACATTCCAAAAAATAAAATCTTTCATCATGAATTAAAGTTCTCTCAAATGGATTCTTTATCCACTCTCTCTCAAAATGTTATTGATAAACTGTTTAGATCAAATCTACCTCTCTAATGTTCTCATGTTCACTAATTTGTTTGGAAACATTGAATATGTTCATCTCTATAGTCATATTCCCAAAAGACAATTTCATCATCCAATTCCTACAGTTAATTAAAGCATTGGATGTAGATAGGAAAGGTCTACCTAAGATGACTGGGATGAGAGCATTAGATCCTTAAATAGGTGCGGTGTCTAATACTACAAAATCAACAGGAAAGTAGAATTTATCTACTTGGACCAACACATCCTCAACAATACCCTTGGGAATCTTGATTGACCTATCAGCTAATTGAAGGGTGATTCGAGTAGGTTTGATTTCTCCTAAACCTAATTGTTCATAAATAGTGTAAGGTATTAAATTCACACTTGCTTCTAAATCCAACAAAGCTTGATCTATCTTATGACTTCTAATAATGCATGAAATGGTAGGACAACCAGGATCTTTGTATTTGGAAGGGGTCTTAAATTAAATGATGACACTAGCATGTTTAGTTAGAAAGGCTCTTTCTTTCACATTCAATCTCCTTTTGACTGTGCATAAATCCTTAAGAAACTTTGCATAAGATGGGACTTGTTTAATTGCATTAAGGAGTGGAATATTAAATTTCATTTATTTGAACAATTCATGGATTTTCGAGTTCATAAGATCATGTTTAGGTTTCCTAACCTTTATGGAAATGGTGCTCTAAGAACAAATCTAAATCACTCACTTTAACTCCAATTTTTCTTAAATAAAATCCTTTCTCACTCATTTCTCTCTCATTTCTCTCACCTTCCTTTTCACTCAAACTCTCATTTATCACTTGTGTTTTGATTCCTCCGTCACTTTCCTTAAATTTTTCCTCCACAATACCTTTAGGAATCCTAAAACCTATACCTTTGTCAACAATCTTTCCACTTCTAAAGGTGGTGATGGCTTGGACTTGTTCATGGTTTGAAGGTTCACTAGGTGAGGATACACTCATGTGTACCTGGACTTATTCACCAACATCTCTTTTCTAAGTTTGACCATCTTTTTGTCCTTTCAATTTCAGTTCATAAACTCATCAATTAATCCTTTCATTTATGTGATAGGCCTGCATTTAAAATAAACATTTATCATAAATTAAAGGTATCTTATATTATTAGATATGTTAGTATAAAGAATGCTTTAGTTAAGGAGTTATTGATACTTTAAGTGCGAAATAATGATATAAAACCTTGATAAAAATATATTTTTAAATACTAATTAGGTATCTCATTATTTTCAGAAAATATGGCAAAAGAAGATAATCAATCACTTCATAATGAGAATAATGAGAATAACCGTGTTAAAACACTTAGAGACCACATGAATCCCACAAGAACAAGTGCACATCATGCATAGTTTTCCCTCCTGATGCATCTTATTTTAATTTTGAGCTAGGTGATTGTGCATCAAAAGTGTCATTAAGTCTCTTATTTTACATATGTATTTATTTTTTTTATTTGGTTGTTTTTATAATAATTGATGTGTTTTTTAGTAATGAAGTTTGTTTTAATGTTTCAATAGGTTTTTGGAGCTTAAATGAATTAATTCAGAAAATTCAACGTCGGAATTCAGAACAAAGAATTGAAGAGACATTTAGTTGAAGATTGAAGCAAATCTTGGTTCAAATAAGTGCTCCAAATTTGTCCCAAAAATCAATTCTATTCCAATTCTAGAAAAGAATATCATATGATTTATTTCAAGCCCAAACTTGCCTTATGTTGTGTGCAAACTTCAACCATTAAACACTCAAGGTTTCAATGTCAATCTTAGCCCAAATAATAAGTACATTTGTATACTTATTTGATGCTCAAATTCAACCCAAAATCAGCCCTAAATCAACCCCAAATCAACCTTCAAATCAACCCAAACACAATCCATGATCTTACATGTCCACACAACAAATAACAATTGATTTATTTTGGGCAATCCATTGATCCAAGAAGGCAAGCACATGGATGGAAAGCTGGAGGGGATATTTTAACATTATTTTGGGTCAAAAAGAAGAAGGAGACACCTCATAAATGAGGAAGAAAAACGTGCACCAAAGTAGTTGTAAAGCTGTCTTGATTTGATTTTTCAGAACACCTTTCGGTGTTTTGCCCATAAATTTTGACTTAGGTGTCCAAATGAGCTGTTCTTTAATGATCTGGAAAGGTGACAAAATTTCCTATAAATATGTCTCTAATAGACTTCTCGAAAACAAGCTTCTAAGAGGGTCAAATTGCTGTCCAAAGTTAGAGTTAGATTTGTGTCCGAATTTTTTCTGAAATTATATTGTGTTCTTCTTTATAGATTTCGGTTCTTTAGTTTGTAAAACTTATTATTTCTATTTTATTCAAGTTATTTCATGTTTATTGAAGTGTTCTTATATATAATCATGGTTGGCTAAACTCTTTCTTGGATCCAAATCAAGGATAATGGTGATTGAGGTGAGTTCTTTAGGATATGAATGAATCTTAATGTTTATCTTCTCATTTTCTTCATGAATGATTTATTATTGCAAAGAAATTTTAGAAACCATTTAGGTAATGTTATAATCTTGAATTTTTATGCACAAACTTTAGTTTTGGTATAGAGATTGCTTGATTCAATGTCTTATTTAATATGAAAGTACTTGTTCATTCTTAAGCAATAATCAATATGAAAGTACTCGTGCACTTGCGAGTTAAAACAAGCCGATCATAAAAAGCGGTCAAGCACTAGGCATTATCCAACTTTTACCTTCTTTTCATGGCTTAGATTTAGAAAATCCATACTTGCATTTAAGGAAATTTGAGGAGGTCTGCAACACGTACAATGACTCAAATTGTAGCATGAACACCATCAAATTAAAGCCTTTTTCTTTTTCATTAAAAGATAAAGCTAAAACATAGCTACAAAATTTAAGACCTGGATCCATTTGTGCTTGGGATGAAATGCAACAACACTTTTTAAAGAAGTTTTTTCCATCTCATAGAACAAACTTTTTCAAAAGACAAATCAGTACTTTCACTCAAAAATCAGGAGAAACATTTTACCAATGTTGGGATAAGTATCGAGACTTGCTTAATACTTGCCCTTATCATGGTTTTGAAATATGGAGATTGGTTTCACATTTTTATGAAAGGTTACCACCTAGAGATAGGCAAATGGTTGAATTGATGTGCAATGGAACCTTTCAAGATAAAGACCTTAACAAAGCAATGAAATACTTAGACTTGTTAACTGAAAATGCTCAAAATTAGGACACCGCAAGTACTTATGAGACACCAAGTAAAATCCAACCTCATACATCTAATGGAGGTATGTACAATATTAAGGAAGATCATGACCTTCAAACCAAGTTTGCATCTTTAGCTAGAAATGTTGAGGCACTAGAATTGAAAAAGAGTGGTCAATTAAAATATATTCAAGACATTACATGTCAAATCTGTGAAACAAATGAACACTCAACCAATGATTGTCTAACCTTGCCTTCTTTTAAAGAATGTCTTCATGAACAAGCTCATGCTTTAAATAGTTTTCAAAGGCCTAATCATAACCCATACTCGCAAACATACAACTCTGGTTGGAGAAATCACCCAAATTTTAGTTGCAAGAGTGACAATGCACAAACTTCAGAACCACAATTTCAAGCATACCATAATTTTTAAAATTCTCATGAATATGCACCACCTTATGCTCCACCTCCTAAAAGAAATTTTTAGGAAACTTTATATGCATTTATTGAAAAGTAGGAGACAATCAACACTCAATTTGCTCAAAGTATGATAGATTTTAAAGATACTCTTGCAAAATTGACATATGCTCTTAGTTTTTAAGAGAAATGTAAGTTTCCATCTCAACCACAATAAAATCCTAAGGGGCAATACAATGCAAATGCAAGTAGTTTTGGAAGTCAACACATGAATCAAGTCAAATCAGTCATCACTCTTCGCAGTGGTAAGGTTATTGAAAAACTCACTCTTAAACTTTGTGAGAAAGATGATGAGTCAATCTCTAAGGGTAAGGAAGGGGTTGAATCTGAATGTTATAAGAAAAAGATTGATTCCCCACTAGTATTTCCATTTTCTTATGCCATGATCAAACAAAGAAAAGTTAATCATGATTGTGAAATCTTTGACTTTCAAATAGGAAGAAATCAAGGATAAAAAAGGCATCAGAAATGTTGTCGCGAATCATTTGTCAAAATTGGCAATAGATTCAACATCCGATATCACACCAATCGATGATTACTTTCTTGTTGAATCTTTACTTTCTCTTAGATCAATGCCTTGGTTTGCTAAAAATATTAATTTTCTTGCTTTAGGATTTTTTCCAGCTCATTCGGATAACCAAGACCAAAGAAAGTTTTTGAGCGACGTGCAAAAATTTTATTGGGATGACCCTTATTCAAATAAAAGAAAACAACTGCAAAAATCTTACAAAGTGTATTTTATTGGCCCACTATGTTCAAGGTTCCTTCATATATATGCATTCTACAAAACCTGTAAAAATTATCAAAATGTAGGATTTATTTCAAAACACAGAGAGTCTTTAGATAATATTCTTTTGACTTTTAAGTCACATTAGAGTGGATATATGCATTGTGCAATTCATGACTTATGAACCCATTTTCATAAAGAACATGCTTGGCATAGTCTTGAGAATTTGACTAGAAAAAGATCTTGTTTGCCAGTTTTTAAGAAAACTGGATAGGAAACCTATCTCCGACACATAGAAGGTGTTTAAGTCATTCTTGGATGTAAAACCAGGTGAAGATGTGAGCCACAATCACAACTGTTATTTGAGTCTTAGTTTATAAAAAAATATGTCTTTTGAAGTTATTAAAAGCATAATATTTATATTTTGTTATTTCTTATATTTGTTTACATGTGTTTCAGGTTTGTCAATGTTCGTTATTTTAGGTGATGTCTTCTATACTCTATCTTTGTACTTTAGGACATTGAGGACAATGTCTCATTTTGGTTGGGGGGAGAAGGTAGTACTTGATAAAAAAAATTAACTAGTTGTGTTTTTTATTTCATAAAGCATATGCAAAATTGTTGTTGCTAGAATGGTAGAGTAAAAGAGCTCTTTTGTTAAAGTGACTCTTAAGACGTATCTTAATAACCATTCTTAACAAGGTCTATCATAATACTCTTGCATTTTTATCACTTAATTGTGCTCACATACTCATTTAACATGTATTCTTCAACCTTAATTTTCACACACACATTTTAACATATGATTATGGGTTGCACATTGGATTATTATATTATTTATATTACTTTATTAAACGTAACAACTAAGGGAAAGGGATAGTATATGATTAGTACTTAAAAGTGCATTTTTTATCAAGGTTTTATGTCATCATTTTGCACTTGAAGTATCAATAACTCCTTAATTAAAGTATGTTTTATAATAATATATCTAATAATATAAGATACCTTTAATTTGTAGTAAATTTTCATTTTAAATGTAGGCTTATCACATAAATAAAAGGATTGATTGATGAATTTAAGAACTGAAATTGAAAGGACGAAGAGATGGCCAAACTTAGAAAAGAGATGTCAATGCAATCCAAATTGGAATATTGTTTGATATTTGGATCATATCTAGAGCTGTAAATCTCAGATTTAGGTCTACTTTATATGGATGGAAAGATAAGACATAGGCCTACAACTTTCATAGGAGCCCAAGACTTAAAAAGGCCATTTTCAAGTCCAAATTGTAGCAACAACAAAGAAGTTCGAATCTATCTTCTAGCCCAAGCACTATTCAGTGTTTGGCCCATATCAAGAGTTCTATAAGTCCAAATGACCTGAATGTGTTACATAAAAAAGCTAAGATAATTTTCTACAACTTTCGTGTTTTCAAGTGGCTCCAATTTTGACGTTATCAATGAAGTTTTGGGCAGACAAGAGAAGATAAGGATTGTCACCAAGTCAAGAGTTGGTCATTCACTTATCAATTAGTCATCAAATCAATAGTTCCCAATTTTAGCCTATAAAAGGAGGCATTTGCCATGCATTTAGGCATCTTGATTTCTAGATCAAGATCATGCTCTTGCTTTCTCTATTTGTATTTTTTGTAATGTTTATGCTTTGCTTTCATTAATATCAAGTTTATGCCATTCATTTCCTTTCATTTACTTAGTTAATTTTTATCTTATTTATGTTCTTATTTTGTTTATCTTATTTATGTTCTTATTTTGTTTATCTTATCCGGAGCTATGAAAGGAACTTGATTTGTTGTTAACATAAGTTATAATCATGAATGCTTGACGAGATTTACAAGTATTAGCATCAATCGAATAAGATCACTAATGTAATCATGTTAACAATCTATAATCAGATTGGAACCTCCTTTGTGTATGGTTTCCAATTGAATAATAAGAGTTTATACTATACTTGTTTGACATACCATTAGTGGAACCTCTAACCTTGACATTTGTTATTATCATTGTTTAATCCTTACATTAATATTCCATCTCAAAGTTCTCATCTTTTTCTTCTTCTTCTCCTTCTTTTTCTTTATTATTATTATTATTATTATTATTATTATTATTATTATTATTATTATTACTAGTATTATTAGTATTACTATTACTACTACTACTACTACTATTATTATTGTTGTTGTTATTGTTGTTGTCGTTGTCATTGTCGTTGTTATTATTGTTATTGTTGTTGTATTATTGTATTTGTAATTTATACAATTAACCTCCCTGTGTTTCTACCTCGGTCTTGCCGGGTTATTTATTACTTCGACACTCTTGCACTTGGGAGAAGACATTAATCTTTTCGTCGTGTCAAGTTTTTGGCGTCGTTGCCAGGAAGGTAAGTTCTTGTACAAATTATAGCATTTATTTTATTTTCTCTTTTTAGTTTTCTTATATATAACTTTGTTTCTTGTCTCTTATTTCTTCTTCTTTTATTTTCTTTTTTTCTTTTATTCTATTCCTACACGTGTATGAGAGTGTGGTCACGTACATCAAGTGGTAGACTTTATACGGTATCCTCATCATTTTCAAAAAATATGGCCGAAGAAGATAATCAATCATTTCATAATGACAATAATAAGAATAACCATTCTAGAACACTTAGAGACCATATGAATCCCACAAGAACAAGTGTACCATCATGCATAGTTTTTCCTCCTGATGCATCTCATTTTAATTTTAAGCCAGGCATTATTCAACTTTTACATTCTTTTCATGGCTTAGAATTGGAAAATCCATACTTGTATTTAAGGGAATTTGAGGAGGTCTGCAACACATATAATGATTCAAATTGTAGCATGATCACCATCAGATTAAAGCTTTTTCCTTTTTCATTAAAAGACAAAGCTAAAACATGGCTATAAAATTTGAGACCAGGATCCATTCGTGCTTGGGATGAAATGCAATAATAGTTTTTAAAGAAGCCTTTTCCATCTCATAGAACAAACTTTTTAAAAAGACAAATCACCACTTTCACTCAAAAACCAGGAGAAACATTCTACCAATGTTGGGACAGGTATTGAGACTTAATACTTGCCCTCATCATGGTTTTGAAATATGGAGATTGGTTTCACATTTTTATGAAGGGTTGACACCTAGAGATAGACAAATGGTTGAATTGATGTGCAATGAAACTTTTAAAGATAAAGACCTTGATGAAGCAATGGAGTATTTAGACTTGTTAGCTGAAAATGCTCAAAATTAGGACACCGCGGGTACTTATGAGGCACCGAGTAAAACTCAACCTCATACATCTAGTGGAGGTATGTACAACCTTAGGGAAGATCATGACCTGCAAGCCAAGTTTTCATCTTTAGCTAGAAAAGTCAAGGCACTAGAATTGAAAAAGAGTGGTCAATTAAAATCTGTTGAAAACATTGTATGTCAAATATGTGAAACAAATGAACACTCAACCAATAATTGTCCAACCTAGCCTTCTTTTAAGGAATGTCTCCATGAACAAGCTCATGCTTTAAACAGTTTTCAAAGGGCCAACCACAACTCATACTCACAAACATACAACCCTGGTTGGAGAAATCACCCAAATTTCAGTTGCAAGAGTGATAATAACAATGTACAAACTTAACAACCACTATTTCAAGCACACCACAATTTCCAAAATTCTTATGGATATGCACCTCCTTATGCTCCACCTCCTACAAGAAATCTTAAGGAAACATTGCATGCATTCATTGAAAAGCAAGAGACAATCAATACTCAACTTGCTCAAAACATGACAGATTTTAAAGATACTCTTGTAAAATTGACATCTGCTCTTAGTTTCCAAGAGAAAGGTAAGTTTCCATCTCAACCACAACAAAATCCCAAGGGGCAATACAATGCAAATGCAAGTAGTTTCATAAGCCAAAACATGAATCAAGTCAAATCAGTCACTACTCTTTGCAGTGGTAAGGTTATTAAAAAACTCACTCTTAAACCTTGTGATAAAGATGATGAGTCAATCTTTAAGGGTAAGGAAGGGTTTGAATCTGAAATTTGCAAAGAAACGACTGATTCCCCACCAGCACTTCCATTTCCTCAAGCCATGACCAAACAAAGGAAAGTCAATCACAACTTTGAAATCTTTGAAACTTTCAAACAGGTAAGGATCAATATACCTTTGTTGGATGTTATTAAACAGGTTCCTTTCTATGTTAAATTTTTGAAAGATCTATGCACTGTGAAGAGGAAACTGAATGTGAAAAAGAAAGCATTTTTAGCCGAACAAGTAAGTGACATTCTTCAGAACAATAATGCTTTGAAATATAAAGACCTTGGCTGTCCTACAATTTCTTGCTTTATTGGAGAACATAAAATTGAAAGAGCCTTGCTTGATCTTAGAGCTAGTGTGAATTTACTTCCATATTCAGTTTTTTAGAGTCTCAATCTAGGTGAGTTAAAACAAACTTCTATAACTCTTTTACTTGCCGATAGAGATCTGTAAAAGTGCCTAGAACAATAATTGAAGATGTGTTAGTACAAGTCGATAAATTCTTTTATCATGTGGATTTTGTTGTCTTGGACACACAACCTGTTGAAGTATGTAATTCATTTTCTATTATTTTTTGATATCCATTTCTTGTAATTTCTAATGCATTAATCAATTGTAGGAATGGATTGATAAAGCTATCATTTGGAAACATGACATTAGAAATGAATATTTTCAATATTTGCAAGCAACCTAGAGATGATAATGATTTACAAAAAATAAATCATATTGATGAATTAGTTTATGATCAACTTGAATCTACTTTAAGTAAAAATAAGTTGGATCAATCTGAAGATTTATAAATGATTTATTATGGGGAAGAAATCACAGATGAAAAACGCACCGAAAATGTTGATACAAATCTTTTGTCAAAAGTAACAACAAATTTGACATTTGACATAACACTAATCGATGATTACTTTCCTAACGAATCCTTACTTTCTCTTAGTCCAATGCCTTGGTATGATAAAAAAATATCAATTTTCTTGCTTTAGAAAATTTGCCAGTTGATTAGAGTACACAAGACAAATAAAAGTTTTTGAATGAAGTGAAAAACTTTTATTGGGATGACCCTAATTTATTCAAATATTATCTTGATCAAATATTTCGAAGATTCATTCTCGATAATTAGGTAACTAGTGTCATTCAACTTTATCATTCTGAAGCATGTGGGAGTTATTTCTTATAAAAAAAGACAGTTGCAAAAAATTTTCAAAGAGGATTTTATTGGCCCACCATGTTCAAGGACACGCATGCATTCTGCAAAACTTGTGAAAATTATCAAAAAGTTGATACTAGTCAAAAAGTTTTGTTTTATAATTCTCAACTCCATTTATTCCCTATAGAGCTAAGATCAAGATGGGGCAGTCCATTTATTAAGAAATATGTATATCCTTATGAGGCCTTTGATATTGAGAATCCAAATAATGATAATGTTTTTAATGAAAATGGACATCGTTTGAAAGCTTACTTTGATAATTTTTCTAATGAAAATGAATCAACTGGTTTGAATGATCTTGTAGATAAAGGTTGATTATTTTGTTTTTCTCACATTGTTTTTGTGTTTTTTTTAAGTGATTTTTGCTTGTTTCTCTCACCCCGGTCAAATGGCGGATAAAGATACTCTGTGACTTAAGTCAGTTCTTTCAATTTCCCATAATAATTGATAGTTGTGTATATATTTGTGCAATTCTTTAAATCTCTCTTCCAATTCTCATTTGAAAATGAACATTAATCTTGAAAATTTGAAAAAGTATTTTCCCGCTCTATCTCAGAATGCGATTATAAAAATTTACCATGCTAGATGTGCAAGATTGAGGTTGTTAATGAATCATGGAATTCCTGAAGATATTCGCTAGTTGATTGAAGTAAAGGTTCGATTATCAAGTGAGTTTTTAAATTCCTTCATTTCACACATGCCTGGAACAGGTAAAAGCACTTTAACAAAGAAACGTCGTGCAAAACAACTGAAAGTCTGTCATCGATATGCCAGATGGACTTGTAATACATAATGTCATTCTTTAGGAATGGTATCTATAAACCGTGAAGATAAAATACAATTCATTAAGGATGGCCTGAGTAAGGAGTCTTTAGATAATCTTCTATTGACTCTTGAGACGCATCCTAGTGGAGATGTGAGATTCTTTAGATAATCTTCTATTAACTCTTGAGACGCATCCTAGTGGAGATGTGCATCGTGCAATTCATGATTTATGGCCACTATTTCATAAAGAACATGCTCGACTTATTCTTGGGAATCTGACTAAAAAAGACCTTGTTTGCTAGTTTTTAAGAAAACTGGATGAGAAACCTATCCTCGACCCATAGAGGGCGTTTAAGCCGTTCTTGGATGTAAAACCAAGGGAAGATGTGAGCCACAATCACAACTACTTGCACATACACATGATTTTTCAAAAATAAATAAATAAGAAGAGAGAGAGTGTGTGAGAGACTTTAGCTGGCCTACATATAGGTGGTATGATTGCCTTTTTAATTTCTCATCTATAAATCCTCTCTTCCTTCCTTTCATTTCTACTAAACCCATACATTCAATAAATATAGAAGTGTGTAGAAATGGCAAGTTCCTCAAGTCATCACATAAGAAATATTTGTGTTTTCAGTGGATCTAATCTTGGGAAAGAAAAGGAGTTTTTACAATCAACAAATCATCTTGATCAGGTGCTCGCTAAGAGAAAGATTCATTTAGTGTATGGGGGAGGCAGTCTTGGGTTAATAGGAGGTGTGTCAATAGTTGTATTTTTAGGAGGTAGTCAAGTTTTAGGGGTCGTCCCCGAAGCTTTAGCATAAGGGGACATCATTGGAAAAACAATTGGAGAGGAACTACAAGTCTTCACAATGTCTACTCGAATGAATGCAATGTTCAACTATGTTGATACCTTCATTGTCTTACCAGGTGGTCTGGGCACATTGAAAGAGATCTTTCATATCTCCTCTTAGGCCCAACTGCACATTCATCATAAACCCATAGGTCTGTTAAATGTTAATAGTTATTATGATAAGTTGTTGTCTTTTCTTGATCATGTTGTGGAATAGGAATTTCTAACATCTTCTGCACAACAAATAATAATCTATGTTGTTACTGCTGAAAAATTGATTGACCAAGTACAATCTTTCATTCCTGTAATTGATCCCTCCATGAGTTGCATAAATTGGTCATCTAAGGAAAGCCGTAAAAAGCTTAAATTAGATTTGAGTCTTCATTTGTAATTTTTTTTGTCCTTTTATTTTATTATTGTGTTTTGTTATTTTTTATTTTTGTTTTAGTGTGTTTCAGGTTTGTTAGAGTTTTTTATTTCACGTGATATCTTCTATACTCTATCTTTCTACCTTAGAACATTGAGGACAATATCTTTCTACTTAAAAGTATATTTTTATCAAGGTTTTATATCATCATTTTGCACTTGAAGTATCAATAACTCCTTAACTAAAACATGTTTAATAATAACATATCTAATAATATAAAATAAGTTTAATTTATGGTAAATGTTCATTTTAAATGTAGGCCTATCACATAAATAAAAGGATTGATTGATGAGTTTAAGAACTAAAATTGAAAGGAGAAAGAGATGGCTACACTTAGAAAAGAGATGTCGGTGCAGTCTAAACCGGAACACTATTCGGTAATTGGGTCATATCTGGAGTTGGAGATTTCAGATTTAGGTTTACTTTATATGGATGGAAAGGTAAGATATAGGCCTACAACTTTTATATGAAGCCCAAGATTTAATAAGGCCATTTTTAAGTCCAAATTATAGTAATAATGAAGAAGTTTGAATCTGTCCTACAGCCTGAACACTGTTCAGTGTTTGGCTCATATCTGGAGTTCTAGAAGTTCAAATGACCTCTATTTTTTTTTTCTAGAAAGTTGAGACAATCTCCTAGAACTTTTATTTGTTAAATGGTTCCAATTCTGACATTATCAATGATATTTGGGCAGACAAGAGAAGATAAGGATTGTCACCAAATCAAGAGTTGGCCACTCACTTATCAATTAGTCATCAAATCAATAGTTCCTAATTTTAGCCTATAAAAGGAGGTATTTGCCATGCATTTAGGCATCTTGGTCTTCAAATCAAGATCATGCTTTTGCTTTCTCTCTTTGTATTTTTGTAATGCTTAAGTTTTATTTTCATTAATATCTTGTTTATACCTTTCATTTCCTTTCCTTTACTTAGTTAACTTTTATCTTATTTATGTTTTATTTTGTTAATTTATTTTTCTTTCTTTTATTATATTTAGTTAAGTTTATTATGTCAAGGTGAAAAGGTTATACTAATGGTGTTAGAATAAGTATAGTGTAAACTTAACATGAACTTTAATATTTGATACTAACACGTTTTATATTTATTATCTTATTCACTTTTTAATACTTTACTTGTTAAATGACTAATCTAGATTTATATTGTATAACACTTGGTACAACAAATGCTTGGCACTTTCATAGCTCATACTGCATGGTATAATCGACACTTGAGCTATGAAAAGAACTTGATTTGTTGTTAACATAAGTTATAAGTATGAATGCCTGACAATATTTACAAGTATTAGCATTTATAATCTTTTGTGTATGGTTTCTATTTGAGTAACTAATGTAATCATATTAGCAATTTATAATCTGATTGGAGCATCTTTTGTGTATGGTTTCCATTTGAGTAATAAAAGTTTATACTATACTTGTTTGACATACCATTAGTGGATCCTCTAACATTGATATTTATTGTTATTATTGTTTAATCCCTACGTTAATCTTCTATCTTAAAGTTCTCATCAACTTCTTCTTCTTCTTCTATTACTACTATTACTATTATTATTGTTGTTGTTGTTGTTGTTGTTGTTGTTCTTGTATTATTGTTATCTATAATTTATACAATTAACCTCCATGTGGTTCGACCTCGGTCTTGCTGAGTTATTTATTACTTCGACACTCCTGTACTTGGGAGAAGACATCAATCTTTTGGTTGTGTCAAGTTTTTGGTGTCGTTGCTAGGGAGGTATGTTTTTATACAAATTATAGTATTTATTTTATTTTTACTTTTTACTTTTCTTGTATATAAATTTGTTTCTTTTATTTGGTTTCTCTTTTTTTTGTTTTTTTTTTGTTTTTATTCTATTCCTACACATGCATGAGAGTGTGGTCACGTACATTAAGTGACCGATTTTATAGGGTATCCTCATTATTTTCAAAAAATATGGCTGAAGAAGATAATCAATCACTTTATAATGAGAATAATAAGAATAACCGTGTTAGAACACTTAGAAACCACATGAATCCCACAAGAACAAGTTCATCATCATGCATAGTTTTTCCTCTTGATGCATCTGATTTTAATTTTAAGCCAGACATTATTCAACTTTTACCTTCTTTTTATCGCTTAGATTTAGAAAATCCATACTTGCATTTAAGGGAATTTAAGAAGGTCTGCAACACATATAATGACTCAAATTATAGTGTGAACACCATCTGATTAAAGCAGTTTTTTTCATTAAAAGATAAAGTTAAAACATGGCTACAAAATTTGAGACCTGGATCCATTTGTGCTTGTGATAAACTGCAACAACACTTTTTAAAGAAGTTTTTCTCATCTCATAGAACAAACTCTTTCAAAAGACAAATAACCACTTTCACTCAAAAACTAGGAGAAACATTTCATTTTATTAATGTTGGTATAGGTATCGAGACTTGCTTAATACTTGCTCTCATCATGGTTTTGAGATATGGAGATTGGTTTCACATTTTTATGAAGGCTTAACACTTAAAGATAGACAAATGGTTAAATTAATGTGCAACAGAACCTTTAAAGGTAAAGACCCTTATGAAGTAATGGAATACCTAGACTTGCTAGCTGAAAATGCTTAAAATTAGGACACTCCAAGTAAAATCCAACCTCATACATCTAATGGACATATATATAACCTTAGGGAAGATCATGACCTTTAAGCCAAGTTTGCATCTTTAGCTAGAAAAGTTGAGACACTAGAATTGAAAAAGAATGGTTAATTAAAATCTATTTAAGACATTGCATATCAAATCTGTGAAACAAATGCACACTCAATCAATGACTCTCCATCCTTGCCTTCTTTTAAGGAATGTCTCCATGAATAAGCCCATGCTTTAAATAGTTTTTAAAGGCCCAATCATAAGTCATACTCACAAACATACAACCTTAGTTGGAGAAATCACTCAATTTTTAATTGGAAGAGTGACAATGCATAAACTTCAGAACCACAGTCTTAAGCACACTATTATTTCTAAAATTCTCATGGATATGCACCTTTTAATGCTTCACCTCCTATAAGAAATTTTGAGAAAACTTTGTATGCATTTATTGAAAAGCAAGAGATAATCAACACTCAACTTGCTCAAAGCATAACAAATTTTAAAGATACTCTTGTAAAATTCACATCTGTTCTCAGTTTTCAAGAAAAAGGTAAGTTTCCATCTCAACCACAGTAAAATCCCAAGGGGCAATACAATGCAAATGCAAGTAGTGCTCGAAGTCAACACATGAATCAAGTCAAATAAGTGATCACTCTTCGTAGTGGTAAGGTTATTCAAAAACCAATTCTTGAACCTTATGAGAAAGATGATGAATCAATCTCTAAGGGTAAGGAAGGGGTTGAATCTGAACATTGCAAAGAAAAGACTGATTCCCCGCCAGTACTTCTATTTTCTCATACCATGAACAATCAGGAAGAAATCAAGGATGAAAAAGGCACAAAAAATATTGATGCGGATCTTTTATCAAAAGTGACAACAGATTCGACACCCGATATCACACCAATCGATGATTACTTTTCTAATCAGTCTTTACTTTTTCTTAGTCCAATGCCTTGGTTTGCTAAAAATATCAATTTTCTTACTTCAGGATTTTTGTCAGCTTACTAGAGTACTGAAGACAAGAGAAATTTTTTTAGCAATGTGCAAAAATTTTATTGGGATGACCCTTACTTATTCAATTATTATCCTAATCAAATATTTCAAATATGCATTCCCGACAATGAGGTAAGTAATGTCATTAAATTTTGTTACTCTAAGGCACGTAGGGATCATTTCTTGTCAAAAAAAAGGACTGTAGAAATCTTACAAAGTGGGTTTTACTGACCCACCATATTCAAGGAATCACACGCATTCTGCAACACCTGTGAAAATTGTCAAAAGGTGGGATTTATTTCAAAACAGAGAGTCTTTAGATAATCTTCTATTGACTCTTAAGTCTCATTATAGTGGAGATAAGCATCGTGTAATTTATGACTTATGAACCTATTTTCATAAAGAACATGCTTGGCATACTCTTAAGAATCTGACTAAAAAAAATCATATTTGCCAGTTTTTTGAGAAAACTAGATGGGAAACCTGTCCCTGACCCATAAAGGGCGTTTAAGTGTTCTTGGACATAAAACCAAGGGAAGATGTGAGCCACAATCACAATCACCTATACATACACATGTTTTTTAAATGAATAAAGAGAGAGAGAGAGAGAGAGAGAGAGAGAGAGAGACTCCAGCTGGCCTGCATATAGGTGGTATGATTGCCTTTTTAATTTCTTATCTATAAAATCCTTTATTCCTTCCTTTCATTTTTACTCAACCTATACATTCAACAAATATAAAAGTGTGTAGAAATGGCAAGTTCCTTAGGTCATCATATATGAAATGTTTGTGTTTTTGGTGGATTTAGCCCTAGGAAAGAAAAGGATTTTTTAGAATTAGCAAGTCATCTTGGTCAGGTGCTAGCTGAGAGAAAGTTTCATTTAGTGTATGGGGGAGACAGTCTTGAGTTAATAGGAGGTATGTCAATAGTTGTATTTTTTAGAGGTAGTCAAGTTTTGAGGGTTTTCCCCCAAGCTTTAGCACAAGAGGACATCATTAGAAAAATAATTGAAGAGGAACTACAGGTCTCCACAATGTATGCTCGAATGAATGCAATGTTCAACCATGTTGATGCCTTCATTACCTTACTAGGTGGTCTGGGCACATTGAAAGAGATATTTCATATCTCCTCTTAGGCGCAACTGCACATTCATCATAAACTCATAGGTTTGTTAAATTTTAATGGTTATTATGATAAGTTGTTGTCATTTCTTGATCATATTGTGGAACAAGAATTTCTAACATCTTTTGCACAAAAAATCATAATCCCTGCTGCTACTGCTGAATAATTGATTGACCAACTACAATCTTTCATTCCTGTAATTGATCCCTTTATGAATCGTATAAATTGATCATTTAAGGAAAGCCATAAAAAGTTTAGATTTGATTTAAGTCTTTATTTCTGAATCTAATTTCCTACAACTTTCATGTTTTTAAGTGGTTCTAATTCTGATATTATCAATGATGTTTTGGGCAAACAAGAGAAGATAAGGATTGCCACCAAGTCAAGAGTTGGCCACCCACTCATCAATTAGTCATCAAATCAATAGTTCCTAATTTTAGCCTATAAAAGAAGGCATTTACCATGTATTTAGGCATCTTGGTCTCCAGATCAAGATCATGCTCTTCCTTTCCATGTATTTAGGCATCTTCGTCTCCAGATCAAGATCATGCTTTTGCTTTCTTTCTTTATATTTTTGTAATGCTTAAGTTTTATTTTCATTAATATCTTGTTTATGCCTTTCATTTCCTTTCCTTTACTTAACTAACTTTTATCTTATTTATGTTTCTATCTTATTTATTTATTTTTCTTTCTTTCATTATATTTAGTTAAGTTTATTATGTCAAGGTGAAAAGGTTAGACTAATGGTGTAAGAATAAGTATACTATAAACTTAACATGGACTTTAATATTTGATACTAACATGTTTTATATTTGTTATCTTGTTTACTCTTTAATACTTTACTTGTTAAATGAATAATCTAGATTTATGTTGTATAACACTTGGTACAACAAATGCTTGGCACTTTCATAGCCCATACTGCATGGTATAACCGACACGTGAGTTATGAAAAGAATTTGATTTGTTGTTACTGTTATAAGTAATGTCGTTGATGACAGTAAATGATTGCATCAATTATTGTTATTATCAAGTTTTTATGGCACAAAAGAAACTATGGTCTCCCTGTTTTATTGGCACCTTTTGGTGCCTAAACCCTAACAGCCACACACTTCCCACTCGCTTTGCCTTATCCAAAGCAACAGTCAATGGTGAGGACAAAATGAAGTAATGGATGAATGGTTATCGACAATCATGAACATGACCAGTTGGGGGGGAACTTAGCAGAACATGGGACATGGCTAGTGGTGTCTAAGGAGCCACCAAGTTCATGGAGAACATGTGGTGACTAGTCCAAATCCTTGCTAGAAAATGGAGAGACAATTTTCAGATGTAACTTCCAACTTAGTTGTTCTATGAATAGGTTGTAAAATAAGTTGAGTAATATACAATACCTTATAAACACAGGGTATCTTGTGCATAAAACACACTATTGGTTTGTGTATTTCCTTCGTTAGAGTTTAATAAATGTTGGGAAGAGTTGTGGAAAATTGTTATTTCCATCCTCGCTTGGATGTTTGTTTTGGTATCAGATCTGAGTTTTATCTTTATTGTTCTTTTTGTTGTGGAAAATTGTTGTGGAAAATTGTTATCTTGTGGATGTTTGTTTGTGTATTTCCTAATCAAATTTGTTCTTTTTTCTATCCAGGTATATTGGTCTTCTATATTTATTCTTTCTTGTTATGTTATCAAGAGGATTAAGGGAATTTTAGTTATCTTCTGGGTTGTTCTCTTTCCTATTCTAGGGCTAAAGTAGTCTGAATATTTAGGGATTAAATGGATTAAGAATTGG
>NW_011501631.1:0-37013 GCF_000495115.2 Populus euphratica
TACTTTTCTATTCTACGTTACTATCAACCTCCATTGATTTATTTTTAATATTGTTATTATTCTTTTGAATTTTATTTTTTTATAAAATTTTTATTTATTTTTAATTTTATTCTTCAATTCTAATTTGTGATTTATTATTGTTTTTTAAATTGATTTTCACTCTTTTGATTTTTTTATCCTTTTGTTAAATTAATTTTTTTCTTTATAATTTTACCCTTTAATAAAAATTTTATAGTTGTTCTCTAATTTAAATTTTATATTTAAAAAAATACTTATTTCTTTTCTAATTTTATCATTCGACTTTAGTTTTTATATAAAAAAATAGCCTTTTTGGTTTTCTTTATTTTTTTTATCTGGTTATCTTAATTTTATGATTTAAATTGTTGGGTTAACTCACTTTTTATTACATAAATTATAAATTTATCATATTAACTCAGATTTTTTTTTTTGTATTTCTAATTGATTTTTTTTATTTCATTCTTTAATATTAAGTTAGTTAGGGATTCAACTTCATAATATATTTCAGTTTAATTTCTATAAAATTATCTGGGTCTCATGGGTCACAGGTTTATTGGTAGGTTAATCTAGTTGACTCGAGTTTTTTTTTTAATTTTAATTTTTTCAATTTCATCCTTCAACATGTAGTTGATTATAAATTAAGTTTCATGATTTATTTTGATCGCTTTCTATAAGGTTATACTGGTATTATGACTCGAGTTATATATTTTGCGAATTAACCTAAGTAAACTTAGATTGTTTTTTATCGTGTCTTGTTTTTAGATTAATTTTTTTTTTATTTCAACTTTTAACAATGAGTTTATTGAAAATTGAAATTCATAATTTTCTTATTTTCTTTTTATGTATTACAATCTTATGACTTTGGTTATGAATTTGACATGTTAACTTCGGTTGACTCAAGTTTTTTTGTTTACTCTCTATAAGTTACTTTGATCTCATGACTCAGGTCACAAGTTTGACAGGTTAATTCAGGTCAAATTCTTTTGTTATTTTTTAATTAACGTTTTTCAATCATATTCTTTTAAATTGGGTTGATTGAGTATTGAGTTTTATAATTTGTTTTGAATTGTTTTATATAGAGGTTATCATAGTATTATGATCTAAGTCATAAATTTGACAAGTTAATATGAGTTAACCCATATCGATCCAATATGTTATCATTTTAATGTTTTTTTTAATATTTTCTTGAATTTTTACGAATCAAACTATTTTTTTATTAGTTGCTTGGATTGTATTTGAATTTATTAAGTCGATAGATCATATCAAGTCAACCTCCATATAATTTAGTTTTTTTTTCACTATAACAAATGTTAGCAATGTCTGGATGGTTTTTTATGTTAAAAATAATAATTCAACTTATAATATAACACGACCAATAATCTAGTTTAGATCTAAAATGAGTAAAGAAAGATTAAAGAACACCTTTTTAATAATAAAAAAAAGTTAAAATAAATCAAAAGAAGCCATCAAGGGAGAAAAATGAATGGTATGACTAACCCCAGCCCAAAATATTGAGCTCATAACATTTTGAGTAATGGGAATATTTGAGAAAGTTGTAATTTTTTTTATAAATGATGAATGAATAAATCTAGACGTGGATGGTTTGTTAAGATCTAATAATCTATAAAAGAGCAGAGAGCTTAATTTTGATTTGTGAAAGTTAGTTTGGAAACACCTTTTCTATTTTTTTAAAAAAATTATTTTCATCATAAACATCTAAAAAATAAAGGATATATTTAGATAATATTTTGATTTTGTATGTGGGAAATGGAAGAAATGAATCGAAGATTAATTTGAAAGTTTTTGTTTTTTCAAAATAAAATGATAAATTATTGTCATTAAAATTTGATGAGGTGTGTCCATATCCGCAACATGGTAGACCCACTACAAGGTATTGTCCCACATGACTTTTAATGAGTTTTGTCTCTTAAAAGGCGCCTCACAATGAGAGAGGTGTTCTTGGTGCCATATAAGCAACCAAGGCCCTCCTCTCTTAATCGATGTGAGATAATGATCTCATCAGTGCTCCTCAGACGAGGGACTTGGATAGAGCATATAACTCGTTCCCATAAACGATGCCAATTGATGAGGTGTGTCCATATCCACAGCATAATAGTTTCACCACGAGGTATTATTCCACATGGCTTCTAGTGGGTTTTGTGCCTTAAAAGGCGCTTCACAATGAAAGAGGTGTTTTTAGTGCCATATAAACAATCAAGGCCCTTGTCTCCTAACTAAAGTGGAGTGCTTCGCAATGAAAGAGATGTTTTTAGTGCCATATAAGCAATTAAGGCCCTTATCTCCTAACTGAAGTGGGATAATGGCCTCATCATAGCCTCCCAAATGAGGAGCTTAGGTTGAGTACATGACTCATTCCCATAGATGGAGCCAACTGATGAGGTGTGTCCATATTTGTAGGTCCACTAAGAGGTATTGTCCCAAATGACTTTCAATGAGTTTTGTTTCTTGAAAGACACCTCGCAATAAAAGAGATGTCATTGATATCATATAAGCAACCAAAACCCTCGTATCCTAATCAATGTGGGGTAATGGTCTTATCAAAAATCATTCTAGTATGAGACTTGTTGGATTTATAATAATTTTAAGATTCATTAATTTTTATTTATGATTACTAACATATATTTTTATCATATTCACAAACATCATTATACAAAAACTTGACTAAAGTGGTCTAGGATAAATGAATTGATATATTTTTCTTTGATTAGATATGTTTTCAATATATTTCTACATTTCTTTTCATTAATATATCTCTAAATTTCTACTTATGTTTGTCAACTCAATTTTTTATTTTTTGATATGTATTTTTTTAAAAAATTTATTTTGAATTTTTTAATCATTTATGTTGTTTTGTTCTTTTTTATTAATTTTTGCGAGGTTAGAAATAATCATAAAATTATAAAAAAATAAAAAAATTAAAGATAAAAATTAAAGATAAAAATAAAAATAAAAATAAAAATAAAAATATATAGCTAGTGTTGAAATTGGATAAATAATTGAGTATCACATTCAAAAATTGAGTTTAGAAATTTTTTGGTCATTATTGAGGGTTGAATTGAAGAAGAAATTAAAGAAAAATGGCTTGGATCGATCTAATTTGGCTGAAACTTAAAAAAAAAAAAAGTTGAAGGATGAGTTTGAAAGCAATAGCCATCAACTAATGTCTTAATTGAAAATGAATATTCAATTTAGACATCAAATCTACTTGAAAAAGAAAATTGAAAGATTGGAGACCATATTAGAAGCAATAGAGAAATCAGAGGGGTTGTCCTAATTAGTTCAAGGGCAGAATTGACAGAAATTAAGGAAAAAAAGGTGAAATTAACCAAAATTAGGAAAATTCAAAGAACAAGAACTGAAATGCAAAATCAAATGAAATGGAAGGACGAATATTAAGTTTGACATGATTTTAATCAGGATAACCTAATTGGGACAAAAACGACATCGTTTCACATTAAATGAAACAATCTGTTTGGTTTAATTTGGAGAGGAACAGGCTTTGAAGATTCAAACAAAACAACGTCGTTTTGTTCATGAATCTGCATATTTTCTAGGTAAGGCAAAGACGTTTGATTCTCAGATGACCTTAGAGATTAATTTATGATCCTGATTGATTCTCATGATAGCATGAAAAGCAAGAAACATGTTCTCTCGTAGATCAGCTACAATCATGGTGCAAAGAATCGCAATTTAATTGCTTGAATCCTCTCCAAATTTCGGGCCAAACACACATCCTCTCCATCAGTCTCTCTTCTAGACCAGAAGCTCAGACTTTCCATGTTGCTTAGAATCCAACTTTTAACCCATGATTCTCTCCTCACAAATCAAGTGAAAAGGGATTGGTGGTCAACATCTAAGTTGATTTCCAATCCAGATTCATCAGGACAATTTTCAAGGATTCAGTTTACATGAAGTTGGTGATAGTTCCCTTCATAAAAAGATTGACATTCACGTATAAAAAGCCACTCAATAGATATAAAAAAAAAGGGAAAGAAAAAAAAAGAAGAGAACGAAAAAAAAAAAAGATAAAAGAAAAAAAGAAAAAGAAAAAAAAGAAGAAAAGAGGAACCTAGAGAGTTCAAGATTAGTGTCAATGCCATCAACTGTCCCGATGATTACAACAACCAAAATCTGGAAGGAAGAAAAAAGAACAAGAAGAAGTTTCTTATCAAAAATAGAGTTAGAGAAGAGAGGAAGAGTAACCTCTTTTACTCAAAACTTTAAGCCACTCGCAAGACCTAAACCATGTCCTCTCGCCTTCTCCCATAACCCCACCAAAACCCTTCATGTCACAACCTGAAACTTGCTCACATTGCTCGTCATAGCCAATGTCACCACCCTCTTTTACCCACAGCACGACACCCTTCCACCTCTGACCTCACTAAACACATATCCCAACCAGCCCCACCTACCCCGCATCTACCTCCTGCACCTTTAACGAGTTTGGTTCAGATATATTTTGAGCGTTTCCCAATCTGTTAGACTATTCCCCGTCGCGCAGCACTTTCAACTAGTATGGGACAGTCGCTAGTCTATTTATTTCGCTAAGATTGAATCGCAGGCAATGGCTGTTTGGCTTTGTTACAATGACTGCAGGATCACGAGAACAGGAAGTTATTGACAAGCTTAATGGAATATGGTTTGGTTCATTTAAGCTCCACGCAAACATACAATGTTATCATAAGGAATCGAAAGCGCCCTCATCAAGGAGTTTACCTAAGCCCAGGGTTCCTAGTGTCTCTGTTTCTATTTGATTGCGAGATACAAGAAGTTATCCTGTTGTGCTGTGCACAGCTAATGGTACACATGGAGATTTAGCTATTCCTAAAAATGAAATGAAGTCAGGCTCTATGCCGTCGATTACTCATGATCCTGACGGGGGGGAGATTTTATGGCTAAAGAATAGCTTAGTCGAACTGATCAACGAAGGAGTAAATTATTAGGATATTAGGAAGTCTTTGGTATCAGATGGAGTTCAATTTCTAGGATTTCAGTTTATGGGTGCATCACAGGCTTCAATCTCCTTCTCTACCTATGATTCAATGATGGGGTCCTTTGAGATGAACTTAACAACATGGTCTGTTTATTTTGATGAATTACGGCCTTGTATCGATTCAGGTGGTCCAATTGGTCGGTATGCTTGGATTGAGGTTATTGATTTTCCACTTCTTGGCTGGTCTGCTACAACAGTCACAAAGATTTTGGCGTCTTTTGGTAGAAATATTGGTTTTGACAAAGTCAGCTTAGAATTTAGCAGCCTTGGTCATATCAATTCCTTAATCGGTACCAGACATCATGGATTCATTAAATGGGGCGGATTATCGTATTATCTCAAGGAACTTGATCCACTGCATTATCCCGGTTTTGAAGCTATTGAACACAACATGGGGGCTTTTGATTTGATGTTGCCGACAAATTTACTTTCGTTTGATTCTAGCACTGAACACAATTCTGATGTCGCCAGCATTGATGACGTTGATCGTGTAACTGACATGGAACCAGGTGCCGACCACCTTGTTTTTTGGCGTCATGGATGGGATTCGCGGTTCTGCTACGCACCTGTTTCTGATACCATCCTTTTTCCTGGAGTCCACTCCTATTCAAACACTTCTCTATTCCAATAACTTACCTGATTCAGAATCCCACATGAAGGATAGAGGCAGCTTGAGCCCATCTACCAAGCATGCAACCGGCCCACAGTCACGAGTTCCTCTCAGCCCAGATTCATACGATGATGAAGACTCGTCTGTAGATAATTCTTCCACAATACATGAGGAAGAATGGCGCGGCAGGAAACCACAGAGTCCACCGTATGGTTCTACAGAAACGCAAGACCAAATTTAAAATACTTACTTCTTCTGGTAGTCTGCAGCCGCTAATGGCTAACAAAGATGATGATTTGTCATGCTCCATGAATTCTGGCATTCCTAAAGGCAACATCTGCAACACTCAACCAATCCTTGCAGCTGGCATTCCAGATAACGGCAAAGCATCTGAGATGGAAGGAATGTTACAAGCAGGACAGGCTCTGGCTTTGGCAGTACAACTGAATTGATGATTTTCGAAAATGACATTGACCACCAGATTGATAGGGAGATTGCAGACTGGGCAGCGAACTAGAGGCTGCAAATCTCCATCTATCTTGGTATGATTTTCCTCTCTTTTCCTATACGGATTTTCTTTTGGAATTTATGTGGTCTGGGCATGTCTGCCAAACGGTTTTCTATCAAGAAGATGTTGTTACATAATACTGTTGACATTTGTTTTATCTTGAAAACTAAGAAGAGATCTTGTACATCTGGTTTTTTGAATGGAATTTGGAATGGTCCGAGGGGTTGGGGGGTTGAGTGGTTCACGGTTGATTCTGTTAATTGTGCTGATGGAATAGTAGTCATATGGAATGATGAATCATTTAAGGTTGATTCCATTGAGCATAGTGGGCAATGGATAACAATCCTGGAAACACATATTCAAACAAATTTTTCTTGTGCAGTAGCAGGTGTATATATAGGGTGTTTAATTAAGGAAAGATGACTATTGTGGAAGGAAATCATCATCGCTGCCTTTTAGGTACCATTGTTGTTTGATGATGATTTCAATGAAACTTTGCATCAGAATGATAAAAGTACTAACAACCTAAGTCAACTAAGAGCAAAGGGATTTAGAGACTTTATTAGTGAGTGTAACTTACTAGAGTATCCTTTAATTGGTCATCAATATACTCGCTTTTAAGGACAGTCGATAAGCCATATTGATAGAGCTTTTGCTACTCCACAATGTCATCTGTAATTTTCAGGACTAGCATTTTTTTGATATCCTAGAGGCTTGTCAAACCACTATTAACTATTATTGGGAATGCAGAATCAAGATTAGGGGTGAATGCCATTTTGATTTCTCAACTATTGGTTGAACCACCCTTTATTTTCTGAGAAACTCAAACTTTTCTAGACAGAAGCCTGTGTTGAGCATGATGGCAAATTCAGATTGGTAAGGAAGCTCAACTATTTGGCATCAAAAATTCAAAAAAGGAACAAAAACTCTTTTGGCAATCAGGATAAAAGGCCTTTTCATATTCAAAACCGACTCCAGCAGCTAGAAAAGGAAGGGGAAAGATGTTCTCTAAGTCAGCAGGAGATCTCTGCATGACATGAACTTAGCTCTGAATAGGGGACAATGAGTAAGCATGTGGAAGCCATTTGGAGGAAAAAGACTTGGTGTAATCTGGGACAAAAAAACAACAAATTCTTCCATTTAACAGTAAATATCAGAAGAGAAAGGAAAAGCATAACAAAGATTCTATCTAACAGGATCACACACTACACCATATGAAATTAAGGTTACTGTTGCTGCTACTTATTTTTCAAATACGTTCAAACAGTCAGGTTCAACAAAGCCATAAACAGGTTTGGCTGGGTTTAACAAACTTTCTCATGCAGAGTCTGCTAGGCTGGAACAACCGGTACAATGGATGAAGTCAGAAGAGCAATGTGGGATTGTGATGACTAAAAGCCTCTTGAGCCTGGTGGATTCACATTCAGTTTCTATAAGGTATTTCATATGGTGTCTGAATTTTTCAGAATAAGAAAGTACCAAGGGTGTTAACCCTTCCTATGTTACACTGGTGCCTAAAAACACACCCAAAAAAATTCAAGGAGTTCAGGCCAATCAGTTTGATTCATGGTTTGTACAATATTGATGAAAAGTTGCTCTCGTCTAAGCTACACACTGTTATAGCTACTCTTATCAATCCTCATCGAACAACTTTCATTTCAGGAAGGCAAATTTTAGATGGGTTCATAATAACTAATAAGGTTATTGATATGGTCAAAAGATTGATGGCTTCTTTCAAATACACGAATGTCGAAGTAATAAATAATAAAGCAAGACCGTCGTCAAACTACGGGGAGTTTAATTATATAAATTATAAATAACAATAATACAATAACAACAATAAAAAAAACAATAGTAACAATAATAATAATAATAATAATAATAATAGTGGTGGTGGTAGTAATAATAATAATAAAAAAAAAGAAGAAGAAGAAGAAGAAGTTGATAAGAACTTTGAGATGAAAGATTAACGTAAGGATTAAACAATGATAACAACAAATGTCAAGATTAGAGGATTCACTAATGGTATGTCAAACAAGTATAATATAAACTCTTATTATTCAATTCGAAACCACTCACAAAAAAAGTTCTAATCAGATTATAAATTGTTAACATGATTACATTAATTATCTTATTCGATTAATGCTAATACTTGTAAATCTCGTCAAGCATTTATGATTATAACTTATGTTAATAAGAAATCAAGTTTCTTTCATAGCTAAGGTGTCGGTTATACCATACATTATGGGCTATGAAAGTGCCAAGCATTTGTTGTATCAAGTGTTATACAACATAAATCTAGATTAGTCATTTAACAAGTAAAGTATTAAAGAGTGAACAAGATAACAAATACAAAACATGTTAATATTAAACATTAAAGTCCATATTAAGTTTACACTATACTTATTCTTATAATAGTAATGTAACCTTTTCATCTTGACATAATAAACTTAGCTAAACATAATGAAAGAAAGAAAAATAAAAATAAAAATAAAAATAAAAATAAAAACATAAATAAGATAAAACTTAAATAAGTAAAGAAAAGGAATTGAAAATCATAAAATTAATATTAATGAAAGCAAAACTTAAGCATTACAAAAATATAAAGAGAGAAAGTAAGAGCATGATCTTGATTTGGAAACCAAAATGCTTAAATGCATGGCATAATTAGAACATTATTGATAATATCAGAATTAGAACCACTTAAAAACATGAAAGTTGTAAGAAATTGCCCCAGCTTTCTAAGAAAAAAAAATTGGAGGCCATTTGGACTTCTAGAACTCTAGATATAGGCCAAACACTGAATAATGTTCAAGCTGCAAGACAGATTCGAACTTCTTCATTATTGCTATAATTTGGACTTGAAAATAACCTTATTAAATCTTGGGCTCTATGTGAAAGTTATAGGCCTATGTATTACCTTTTCATCCATATAAAATAGATCTAAATCCGAGATCTACAGCTCCAGATATGACCCAATTACTGAATAGTGTTCTGGTTTGAACTGCACCAACATCTCTTTTCTAAGTTTGGCCATCTCTTTGTCCTTCCAATTTCAGTTCTTAAACTCATCAATCAATCCTTTTATTTATATGATAGACCTGTATTTAAAATGAATATTTATCATAAATTAAAGGATTTTATATTATTAGATATGTTAGTATAAAATATGCTTTAGTTAAGAAGTTATTGATACTTCAAATGCAAAATGATGATATAAAACCTTGATAAAAATACACTTTTAAGTACTAATCACACCCTCCAACCAGCTTATTATTAGTCCCTAGTAATCAAAGCGTTAGAAAAATAATTTGCAAACTTCACAAAGCAAGGTATTCATCATTCAACTTTCATTAATCTATCCAGATAAATAAACTCTCATTAAATTTATATATCTGCTCAATACCTCTTAAATAAGATATTAATAAACCTTTCTTTTATGCTCAATATATCAACACATAGTTATGGGGCTTTACTTGGAAGAAAACAAAATTTTTGTTCTAATGTTTAAGGTTAACTTTCTTGGGTTGAGATTTTTTTTTTAATATATATATATGTAACTTAAAACACAATGTATCTTTAACCCATATAATAAGCTTTTAGCTAATGACTCCCAGACCAGTTGGTCTTAGGGCATTAGGTATTGAGACACCCGTACGAGCTTAGTAACTCGGGTTGCAGATACTGATATATATATAGAGCAATGTTTGATTCCCTTAAGCTTTTCTTCTCAATCCATATAAAAATGTTGGGCCAATAGCTCCCAAGTCAGTTGACTTTAGGATATTAAGTGTTAAAACACCCCTTCGGGCTTAATTGCTTAGGTTAGGGAGGCTACGAAACCAAACTTATCTATATTTTTATTATCATTATTTTTTTTTCATTTTTTCAAATTATATACTATCCCTTTCCCTTAGTTGTTACATTTAACAAAAGAACATAAATAATGTAATAATTCAATGTGCAACCCACAATCATATGTTAAAGTGTGTGTATGAAAATTAAGGTTTAAGAATACATGTTAAATGAGTATATGAGCATAATTAAATAATAACAATGCGAGAGTTTGTAAACTTGAATATTTCAAGAAGTGTTATGATAGACTTTATTAATAATGGTTACTATGATACGTCTCAAGAGTCAATAAAATTCCTCCATACTCTGTCATTTTAGTAACAATAATTTTACACATACTTTAAGAAATAGAAAACATAATTAGTTAATTTGTTTTTTCAACTACTACCCTTTTCCACCAACCAAAATGAGACATTGTCCTTAATGTTCTAAGGTAAAAAGATAGAGCATAGAAGACATCACCTAAAACACCAAACACTAAGAAACTTAAAACACACTTAAACAAATATAAGAAATAACAAAACACAAATATTATGCTATTAAAAAAAAAGACACAAGTTTTTACAAACTAAGACTCAAATCACAGTTGTGATTGTGGCTCACATCTTTTCTTAGTTTTACATATAAGAATGACTTAAACGCTCTCTATGGGTCAGGGATAGGCTTCTCATCTAGTTTTCTTAAAAACCAGCAAACATGGTCTTTTTAGTCAGATTCCCAAGATTATGTCAAGCATGTTTTTTATGGAATAGTGACCATAAATCATGAATTGCATGATGCACATCTCCACTAGGATACATCTCAAGAGTCAATAGAAGATTATCTAAAGACCTCTTACTTAGATCATCCTTAATGAGTAGTATTTTATCTTTACGCTTTACAGATATCATTCCTAAAAAACAACATTGTACATTACATGTCCATCTAGCACATCAATGGTAGACTTTCAGTTGTTTTACACGATGTTTCTTTACAAAAGTGCTTTTACTTATTCCAAGCATGTGTGAAATGAAGGAAGTGGATGACTCAACTGATAACTAGACCTTTGCTTTAATTAACCAGCGAATCTCTTCAGGAATTTCATGGTTCATTAACAACCTCAATCTTGCATACCAAACTCGGTAAATTTTTATAATCGCATTTTGAGGCAAAGTAGGAAAATACTTTTTTAATTTTCCAAGAGTGGTGTTTATTTTTTAAGATAAGAAGTGGAAAACGATGTAAATAGAAGAGAAGAAACAAGGAATTGAACAAATATATACACAGATATCAGTTATCATGGGAAAGTAAAAGAATTGAGTTAAGAGTCACGAAGTACCATTATCCGCTATTTAATTGGGGTGAGAGAGACTAGCAAACCAACAGTCACAAAAAAAAAACACAAAAACAATGTGGAAAAAACAAAATAATCAACCTTTATCTATAGGATCATTCAAATCAATGGATTCATTTTCACTAGGAAAATTATCAAAGTAAGCTTTCAAACGATGTTCATTTATCTTAAAAATATTGTCATTCTTTAGATTCTCAATATCAAAGGCCCCATAAGGATACATATATTTCTCAATAAATAGACTGCTCCATCTTGATCTTAGCTCTCTATGGAATAAATGGAGTCGAGAATTATAAAACAAAACTTTTTGACCAGTATCAACTTTTTGATAATTTTCACAAGTTTTGTAGAATGCATGCGTGTCCTTGAACATGGTGGGCCAATAAAATTCATTTTGAAAGATTTTGATAACTGTCTTTTTTGATGAGAAATGACTCTCACATGCTTTAGAATAACAAAGTTTAATGACACCACTTACCTCATTGTCAAGAATGGATATTTGAAATATTTGATCAGGACAATATTTGAATAAGTTAGGGTCATTCCAATGAAAGTTCTTAACTTTGTTCAAAAACTTTCTTTATTTTAGGTACTCTAATCAGCTGGAAAATCTGCTGAAATAAGAAAATTGATATTTTTATCATACCAAGACATTGGACTAAGAGAAAGTAAAGACTCGTCAGGAAAGTAATAATCGATTGGTGTGATGTCAGATGTCGAATCTGTTGTCACTTTTGATAAAAGATCCGCATCAATATTTTCAGTGTATTTTTCATCCGTGATTTCTTCTTGAGAATAAATCATTTGCAAATCTTCAGATTCATCCAACTTATTTTTACTTAAAATAGATTTAAGTTGATTATAAACTAATTCTTCAATATGATCTTCTTCTTGTAAATCATTATTATCTTCAGGTTGCTTGCAAATATTGAAAATATTCATCTTCAATGTCATGTTTCCAAATAATAGCTTCATTAGTTCATTCCTATAATTAAACAATACGTTAAAAGTTGTAAGAAACGGACATCGTAAAATAACAGGAAATGAATTACATGGTTCAATAGGTTGTGTGTTCAAGATAACAAAATCCACAGGATAAATGAATTTATCGACTTATACTAACATGTCTTCAATTATTCCTCTAGGCACTTTTACGTATCTATTGGCAAGTAAAAGAGTTATAGAAGTTGGTTTTAACTCACCTAGATTGAGCAAGTAAAAGAGTTACAGAAGTTGGTTTTAGCTTACCTAGATTGAGACTCTGAAAAACTGAATATGGAAGTAAATTCACACTAGCTCCAAGATTAAGTAAGAATTTTTGAATTTTATGTTCTCTAATAAAATAAGAAATTGTAGGACAATCAGAGTCTTTATATTTCAAAGCATTGTTGTTTTGAAGAATGACACTTACTTGTTCGGCTAAAAAGACTTTCTTTTTCACATTCATTTTTTTCTTCACAGTGCATAGATTTTTCAAAAATTTAGCATAGGAAGGAACTTATGTAATAGCATCTAACAAAGGTATATTGATCCTTACCTATTTGGAAGTTTTAAAGATTTCAAAGTTATGATTGACTTTTTTTTGTCTAGTCATGACATAAGAAAATAGAAGTGTTGGCGGGTAATCAATATTTTCTTTGTAATTTTTAGATTCAATTGCTTCCTTACCCTCAGAGATTGACTCATTATCTTTCTCACAAGGTTTAAGAGTGGGTTTTTCAATAACCTTACCACTACGAATAGTAGTGACTAATTTGACTTGATCCACGTGTTGGCTTCTGGAACTACTTGCATTTGCATTGTATTGTTCCTTGGGATTATATTGTGGTTGAGATGAAAACTTACTTTTCTTTTAGAAACTGAGAGCAGATTTGAATTTTAAAAGAGTATCTTTAAAATCTGTTATGCTTTGAGCATGTTAAGTGTTGATTGTCTCTTGCTTTTTAATGAATGCATACAAAGTTTTCTCAAAATTTCTTTTAGAAGATGGAGTATAAGGAGATGCAAAATTGTAAGAATTTTGAAAATTATGATGTGCTTAAAATGGTGGTTTTGAAGTTTATGCATTGTTGATATAACTCTTCCAACTAAAATTTAGGTGATTTCTTCAATCAGGGTTGTATGTTTGCGAGTATGGTTATGATCGAGCCTTTGAAAACTGTTTAAAGTATGGGCTTGTTCATGGAGACATTCCTTAAAAAAAAAGGCAAAGTTGGACAGTTATTGGTTGAGTGTTCATTTATTTCATATATTGGACACACAATGTTTTCAACAAATTTTAATTGACTACTCGTTTTCAATTCTAGTGCCTCGACTTTTCTAGCTAAAGATCCAAACTTGGTTTGGAAGTCATGATCTTTTCTAAGGTTATACATACCTCTACTAGATGTATGATGTTGAGTTTTACTCGGTGCCTTATAAGTACCTACGATGTCTCAATTTTAAGCATTTTCAACTAACAAGTCTAAGCACTTCATTACTTCATTAGGGTCTTTATCTTCAAAAGTTCCATTGCACATCAACTCAACTATTTGCCTATCTCTAGGTGTTAACCCTTCATAAAAATATGAAACCAATCTCCATGTTTCAAAACCATGATAAGGAAAAGTATTAAGCAAGTCTCGATACCTATCCCCACATTAGTAAAATGTTTCTCCTGGTTTTTAAGTGAAAGTGGTGATTTATTTTCTGAAAGAGTTTTTTTTGTGAGATGGAAAAAACTTCTTTAAAAACTATTGTTGCATTTTATCCCAAGCATTAATGGATCTTAGTCTTAAATTTTATAGCCATGTTTTAGCTTTATCTTTTAATGAAAAAGAAAAAAGCTTTAATCTGATAGTGTTTGATTGTCCATCAAAAGTGTCATTAAGTCTCTTATTTTACATATGTATTTATTATTTTTATTTGGTTTTTTTATAATAATTAATGTGCTTTTTAGTAATGAAGTTTGTTTTAATGTTTCGATAGGTTTTTGGAGATTAAATGAATTAATTCAGAAAACTTCAATGTCGGAATTCAAAACAAAGAATTGAAGAGACATTTAGTTGAAGATTGAAGCAAATCTTGATTCAAATATGTGCTCTAAATTTGCCCTAAAAATCAATTCTATTCCAATTCTAGAAAAGAATATCATATGATCTATTTCGAGCCCAAACTTGCCTTATGTTGTGTGCAAACTTCAACCATTAAACACTCAAGGTTTCAATGTCAATCTTAGCCCAAATAATAAGTACATTTGTATACTTATTTGATGCTCAAATTCAGCCCAAAAATCAGCCCCAAATCAGCCCTAAATCAACCCCAAATCAACCTTCAAATCAACCCAAACACAATCCATGATCTTACATGTCCACACAACAAATAACAATTGATTTATTTTGGGTAATCCATTGATCCAAGAAGGCAAGCACATGGATGGAAAGCTGGAGGGGATATTTTAACATTATTTTGGGTCAAAAAGAAGAAGGAGACACCTCATAAATGAGGAAGAAAAACGTGCACCAAAGTAGTTGTAAAGCTGTCTTGATTTGATTTTTCAGAACACCTTTCGGTGTTTTGCCCATAACTTTTGACTCAGGTGTCCAAATGAGCTGTTCTTTAATGATCTGGAAAGGTGACAGAATTGCCTATAAATATGTCTCTAATAGACTTCTCCAAAAAAAGCTTCTAAGAGGGTCGAATTGCTGTCCAAAGTTAGAGTCAGATTTGTGTCCGAATTTTTTCTGAAATTGTATTGTGTTCTTCTTTATAGATTTCGGTTCTTTAGTTTGTAAAACTTATTTTTTCAGTTGGATTCAAGTTCTTTCATGTTTATTGAAGTGTTCTTATATATAATCATGGTTGGCTAAACTCTTTCTTGGATCCAAATCAAGGATAATGGTGATTGAGGTGAGTTCTTTAGGATATGAATGAATCTTAATGTTTATCTTCTTATTTTCTTCATGAATGATTTATTATTGTAAAGAAATTTTAGAAATCATTTAGGTAATGTTATAATCTTGAATTTTTATGCACAAACTTTAGTTTTGGTATAGAGATTGCTTGATTCAATGTCTTATGCGCAAACTTTAGTTTTGGTATAGAGATTGCTTGATTCAATGTCTTACTTAATATGAAAGTACTTGTTCATTCTTAAGCAATAATCAATCTTCATCCTTTTAAACTTCATTGATATTAGGTTGAGTTATCTTATATATCTTGAAGGAATCACTAATATATCACCATTAAAATTGATTTGGACCAAGACTTACTTTTTCTTATCATTTAAAATCTATTTACACATCTTCATCTTTGAAAACAAATCTATCAATTATTTTCAACCAAGTTATTATTAATTTAATTTCTCTTGAGTTTTTTTTTTATTGTTACCTATCTTATTTTCCAGATTTAGCTCTCTGTGGATTTGACCTCGATCTTACCGAGTTAATTGCTACATCGCACACTCGTGCACTTGCGAGTTAAAACAAGCCGATCATAAAAAACGGTCAAGCAGTGTTTATGTTACGATTTAAGTCATTATAGGTGTCACAGACCTCCTCAAATTCCCTTAAATGCAAGTTTGGATTTTCTAAATCTAAGCCATGTAAATAAGGTAAAAGTTAAATAATGTCCAACTTAAAATTAAAATGAGATGTATCAGGAGAAAAAACTATGTATAATGGTGCACTTGTTCTTGTGGGATTCATGTGGTCTCTAAGTGTTCTAATACAGTTATTCTCATTGTTCTCATTATGAAATGATTGATTATCTTCTTCGGTCATATTTTCTGAAAATGATGAGGATACCCTACAAAGTCTACCACTTAATGTACATGATCACACTCTCATGCACGTGTAGGAATAGAATAAAAAAAAAAGAAAACAAAAAAAAAGAAGAAATGAGAGAAAAGAAACAAAGTTATATACAAGAAAAGTAAAAAAAGAAAAGAAAATAAATACTATAATTTGTACAAGAACTTACCTCTTTGGCAACGACACCAAAAACTTGACAAGACCAAAAGATTGATGTCTTTTCCTAAGTGCAGGAGTGTTGAAGTAATAAATAACATAACAAGACTAGGATTGAACCACAAGGAGGTTAATTGTATAAATTATAGATAATAATAATACAACAACAACAATAACAATGACAATAGTAACAATAATAATAATAATAATAATAATAATAATAATAATAATAATAGTAATACTAATAAAGAAGAAGAAGAAGAAAAAGAAGTTGATGAGAACTTTTAGATGAAAGATTAACGTAAGAATTAAACAATGATAACAACAAATATCAAGGTTAGAGGATCCATTAATAGTATGTGAAACAAGTATAGTATAAATTCTTATTATTCAATTGAAAACCACACACAAAGGAGGTTCCAATCATATTATAAATTGTTAACATTATTACATTAGTCATCTTATTCGATTAACGCTAATACTTGTAAATCTCATCAAGCATTCATGATTATAACTTATATTAACAATAAATCAAGTTCCTTTCATAGCTTAGGTGTCGGTTATACCATACAATATAGGCTATGAAAGTGTCAAACATTTATTGTACCAAGTGTTATATAACATAAATTTAGATTAGTCATTTAACAAGCAAAGTATTAAAGAGTGAACAAAATAACAAATACAAAACAAGTTAGTATCAAACATTAAAGTCCATATTAAGTTTACACTATACTTATTCTTACACCATTAGTGTAACCTTTTTACCTTGACATAATAAACTTAGCTAAACATAATGAAAGAAAGAAAAATAAATAAACAAAATAAGAACATAAATAAAATAAAAGTTAACTAAGTAAAAGAAAGGAATTGAAAGGTATAAACTTGATATTAATGAAAATAAAACTTAAGCATCACAAAAATAAAAAGAAAGAAAGCAAGAGTATGATTTTGATATAGAAACTAAGATGCCTAAATGCATGACAAATGCCTCCTTTTGTAAGCCAAAATTGCAAACTACTGATTTGATGACTAATTGATTAGTGGGTGACCAACTTTTTACTTGGTGACAATCTTTATCTTCTTTTTTTTGCTCAAAACATCATTGATAACATCAAAATTGGAACCATTTGAAAACATAAAAGTTGTAGAAAATTGTTTTAGCTTCCTAAGAAAAAAACATAGAGGTCATTTTGACTTCTAGAACTCCATATATGGACCAAATACTGAACAATGTTCAGGCTGTAGGATAGATTCGAACTTCTTCATTATTGTTATAATTTGGACTTGAAAATGACTCTATTAAATCTTGGGCTCCATGTAAAAGTTGTAGGTCTATGTATTACCTTTCCATCCATATAAAGTAGACCTAAATCCGAGATCTACAACTCCAGATATGACCCAATTACTGAGCAGTGTTCTAGTTTGGACTGCATCAGCATCTCTTTTATAAGTTTGACCATCTCTTTATCCTTTCAATTTCAGTTCTTAAACTCATCAATCAATCTTTTTATTTATGTGATAGGCTTGCATTTAAAATGAATATTTACCATAAATTAAAGGATCTTATATTATTAGATATATTAGTATAAAACATGCTTTAGTTAAGTAATTATTGATATTTTATATGCAAAATGATAATATAAAATCTTGATAAAAATATATTTTTAAATATTAATTAGTTATTCATTATATCAAGAAAGGTGGTTAGAATGAGTTTGGTTGAAAGTTGACTTCAATAACGACTTTGATTTAGTTATCTGTACTTACTTAAAAGAAGTGATGATGTATACAGGATTTGGAGATAAATGAATAACATTGGTTCATGAATGTATTTCATAATCATAAATGACAATTCTTATTAATAGCTCTTCAATCCAAGAATTTTAGCATTAGTGTGGTTTACGCCAAGGAAGGTGATCCATTATCACCATTGTTGTTTAGCATTGTTGTTGAAGAGCTGTTAGTTCCTTTTTAAAGGGCTTTGATAGAACAGTACTTTCAGGGCATTGGGTTTAGAAATGGTCAATCAATCAGTCATCTCCAAGATGTAGACGACACTTTGGTGTTTATGTCAAATGAGTATAGCTCTTTAGTTCATGCTAAAATGATCCTAAGGTGGTTTGAGTTGACATCAGGACTGAAAGTTAACTTCTATAAGAGCTCTCTAGTTGGTACTAATCTTGATGAAGATTATACGACTAGTATGACCAATGTCATTTATTGTAAATAAGACACATTTCCAATTACATACTTGGGACTATCTATGAGTGCAAATCCTAAGCGAATTTCAACTTGGAAGCTGATTGTTAATAAATTTCGCACTAAACTAGGAAAATGGCAGGGAAGCTTTCTAAGTTTAGCGTCTGCTTTGTCAAAGACTATTCTCTCCTCCCTCCCATTATATTACATGTTAGTGCTTACATCAATTCAACAAAGGTTTTATGGGGTGGTGGTTCATATGAAAAGAAACTGTGCGAGGTGGCTTGAAGTGTTGCAATCAGGTCCAAAAACAAAGGTGATTTGGGATTGCGGTCTTTACGAGGGAAGAACAAAGCACTGTTGTTCAAGTGGCTTTAACGTTTAGGGAATAATCATCCAGATGGGTGGTAGGATTTTATTCACACAACATCCTACCCTGCTTTTGAAAATGGACTTTCTCTGTTCACTAAACTGTTGTCAGACACATGGAGAGGAATTTATTTAATCATCAATTTAGGCCCGCCAATATTGCCATCCTTGAAGAATGGCTGTAACTACACAATTGGTAACGGGAAGACAATCCAGTTCTGGAAGAAGTGGACGATAGCTGGCACTCTTAACACTTGTTTCTCATCATTATAAGCAATTTCAACTTAACCTTCCATATGCTTAGCTGCAATGCCAAAGAACACATTAGGATCCAGTGTGTGGAATTTTGCATGGACAAGGCCACTTTTACCTTTTGAGGAGTCACAACTTACACAGCTACGTGCTTTATTGCCATCGGTCAGCGTGAATACAAGCAAGGAAGATTCAAAGATACAGGAATATTTTGGTGATGGATTTTATACGATTCAGTCTGCCAGTAATTAATTGACCATCTAGAATTCCCAGGTTCATTTTCATTTATAAACTTGCTATGGAAAAGTATTGCATCTCTTGAGATTAAAATGTTTCTATGGTTGGTTCTGCAAGATAGAATCCGTACAAGAAGTCTCTTGCAACGTGGGAATTTACTTCAGCCGAATCAAGCTTTGTGTCCTCTATGTCAAATTAAAACAGAGCATGTGCATCATTTATTCTTACACCATCATGTTTCATGGATGTTTTGGAATCATTTCATGGCCTGGCTTGGATTCACTTGGTGTATGCCCAATTTGGTGGAGAAGGGACTACGACAATTTACTATACTGGCTACAGGTAAATTTCAGCCAAAAACCCTGACTCTTCTAGCATATGGTATCTTGTGGACTCCATGAACTCCTCGAAACAATTCTATTTTATAGGATGAGGTGATGAACTAGACTAAAATGTTTGACTTCACACTTCACAGGCCGTCGGTTTGGTTAAAATCGAAGGTACCAATGCTTCCATACACATGGAATGATCTTTTTGGAGGACCTGAAGGAATACTGAAATGGACAAACTAGTGCAGCTCCTGTAGCCTTGCATTTTTATTTTCTTTTGCAAACTTTTTATCTTTTCTATCATGTATATACTTCATGGAGTTTTGTAATCATCAATAAAATTCAATTACATACTAACATGAAGCTAGTATGACCGAAATGATACAAGTCTTAACCAGACATGTGAAAACCATTTTGGTATAATTGGACACAACATTGACAATCATCATATCTTCAAGGATAAACTCCTTCATTAGATTGCATTAGTTCCACCACTAATGCTAAAGTGTAAATAAGTCGACTTTGAAAGCCTCAGATGTTTGAGTTGGGATTTTTGATGTGAATAAGAGGCAAATATTGTAACATTGCCTTTTTCCATTTAAATTTTATGAATAAGGTCTTTGAGACCATATTTTCTACAATTTGTTTCTCACATGTTTTTGGAATTTCATTACATTTTCAATAAAGTATATTTTTATGTCATATTGTTGTTTTGAAATCCTGAATGCTCTTACGGAAGTACTTTGGCATCTTATTTCTATCATATTTTACAAACAACATTATAGAAAAATGGACTACGGTTCTGGTAACAACTTAGAAGTTTAAATACGCAGTAAGTGTATTAATCTATTTTTTTATATAATTAAACAGATTCTCAATTTATTTTTACATTTCTAGTCTTGATTGTTTATTTCATTTTCTACTTATGTCTATGTTGTCACCTGTTTTTAGTTTCCACACAAAAAGGGAGAAAAGACAAAAAAGTCAAAAAAATATATTTGGAAGAAAATAAAAAAAAATAGCTGTGAGAAGAGGATGACGAAGCTACTAAAAAATGACCACAAATTGGTTGGTTGAGGAGGTTCAAAAATATAAATATTAAAATTTGACAGTATATTTTTTTTACTTATAAGAGTATTGTTAACAAAAAAAATTTAACTTGAGAAAGAAAAATCTAAAATCAGATATTTATGGAGTCAATTAAATTTTATTAAAGGTTTAATTGAATTTAATGAGGGTTTAATTGTAAGAAAATTGATTTTTAAGTTTAAGGATCAAATTATAATTTTTAAGAGTTGTTTCAGTCAAATTAGGGACATAATTGCATAAATATTAAAGTTTGATGGCTAATTAGAAACTTAATTGAAGAAATCAGAAATCAATGATCAAATTCGAAAATGCGCATAAGTAGAGGAACTGAAATTGAACAAATTAAAATTTTGTTGATCAATTAAGGATCAAAATGCACAAATCCAAAACTAAGGATCAAAGTTAAAAAGGTGACCAACTTCGAGGCTAACATTTGAATTTGTAGGGCAATTGATTCAAATTATAATTGAGGATTTAATTGAACAAATCACTAATTAAGATCTGGTTTGCAAATTAACATGTTTTGGTGCCATCTCCATTTAAATGAAACATTACGTTTGGTTTAAAACAACATCCTTTCACTCACTGTTTATAGCAAAAAAAGCTCAAAAAGATGTCGTTTAAAATGACACTATGTATCTTTTTCTTCCCTAACACGCAAAAGGCAAGGGAAGAAGGTTTTTCTTCCCTTCCTTTAGAACTCCTGTTTCACCCTCTCTCTACCCCCACTCGCCCAAAAACCCGAATCCACACTACTACATGCCCTGCCACTATGATGAATATCATACCTAGACATTACGGTGACCGAAACAAAATTATCACTTAATTGGAAAAGACTAGATATTTGATATCTTGTTCTTTGAAGGAAAATATCTTATTCAAGAAGTTGTCACCTAGTATTATGGTCACAAGGAACCCTAACTAGTCAACAGGGATTCTATGGTATGAGACTGGTTACGCGAAAAGAAAGATACAATCACCTCTTAAGCGTCCTACTAAAGACAAGCTACATTACTGGTTTTGCCTTAAATTGCTAAATAATTTGTTCTTCTTTTTTTTTTTATTATTTCTTTCATATTTTTGACTCTAGTGTCAATAAACAATTCTTATAAATATTTTCAACTCTAGTACTAATAAATATCATACAAAACTTAAAAAGTATAATATTACTGACTCTGATATTATTGAATAAATTTACAAAATTTTAAATTTTTAATAAAAAAATATTTTTTTTTAGAGGCCGGATCGGAACTAGTTACGTAGGCTAAGCTGGGTCCAGCAGCCTGACCCTATTATTAGCCCCAGTAACCCGGTTTGCTGTTGCACTGTACACGCATGCATTATAATTCATGCTTGCACAGAAATAGGTTAATTAAAAATGGCAAGATGGTGCAGTGACTTGACACTGGTGATGGCCGGAGCTACGGCTGGAGAAGTGAGGAAGCTGACTACGGTGGAGCAGAATCTTCTCACGACCTAGGAACAGGTGGACACTGGTCGGAGCAGCATGGCGAGGAGAGAGGAGCGCTTGTTGGAGCTTGTGACGTGCGCTATTCACAGCTAGTGCAGGATGAGTAGGCAATGCAAAAGAGAGGCGCACGATTGTTGTTGTACTACAGCTGGAACTGGAAGATGCGCATAATGTTGTTTACTGGATGTTGGTCACGGTGTATGTAGATGGCTGAGCTGTTGCTAATCTTGACGTTCTGGGAGGAGAAGATTGCTGATGGATCTATCACTACAGCTGAGGAAAGGAGTGGATGAGGAGCACCCATCGTCGTTGCTTCAATGAAAAAGAAAGACTCCAGGTGCTGCTATTATCTAAAGAAAAGGGACTCGAGTTCTCTGCCAACCGAATGCTGCTAATGGAAGCTGCTGAAACAAGTCTCATGTTGTTGTGGCGCGGAGAAGAAGCTCCTGCTGTGTTGGTTTGAAACCAGTTGGGTTGACACAGGTTATTGTTCTTCTCCTATGTAGGTAGCGACTGAGAGGAAGACGATCCAGCTTGTGTGGGTGATATCGGTTGACAATCTGCTATCACTGCCGAACTGTGGGGAGACAGAGGGGACAAAGACGTCTCCTGCAACCGGAGGAAAGCCTGGGTGGTGGCTTCCGGAGGCAGTGGCGAAGCCAAAAATTTTTAAATTAGAGAATAAATTACTAATAAATATTTGATATTACATATTATATATATATATATATAGAAATTAATTTGAAATATATTTATCAACTCAAATCAAGTAAAATTAATTTAAAAATATTTTTAAAATGAAAAAATTTATGTTATAATTTTTTTTTTGAGATTTTATATTTTAATCTCATTAAAAATATATTTCTTAATATATACAACAAACTTTCATTTATCTATTTCTAAATCTTTTAAGGACTGAGAAAGTTCTAGATAACAGTGCTATATTGATATATGACATATAATATCCAAAATCATAGCTTAAAATGATTGTCACAAATTGATATTATTCTTGCTAATTTGTTATTTTATATAAGTGGATTAAACATAAATATTAAATATTTTTTAATCTATTTATTATGTCCCTAAGTTTTTTAATTGTCTTGTACTTTATTTTTAATCATTAATAAATTCATTATCATTATTTTTCATATAAAATTTATAATAAAATACTTATTAATTCATCAAAACTCATTTCAATTCATATCCATTGGCATGTAATATTACATGCTATATATATATATATAGAAATTAATTTGAAATATATTTATCAACTCAAATAAAGTAAAATTAATTTAAGAATACTTTTAAAATGAAAAAACTTACGTTATAATTGTTTTCTTCGAGATTTTATATTTTAAAATTATTTTATAATGATTTTATTTTTAATCTCATTAAAAATATATTTCTTAATATATACAACAAACTTTCATTTATCTATTTCTAAATCTTTCAAGGAGTGAGAAAGTTCTAGACAACAATGCTATGTTGATATATGATACATAACATTTAAAATCATAGCTTAAAATGATTGTCACAAATTGATATTGTTCTTGCTGATTTGTTATTTTATATAAGTGGAATAAACATAAATATTAAATTTTTTTTAATCTATTTATTATGTCCCTAAGTTTTTTAATTGTCTCGTACTTTATTTTTAATCATTAATAAATTCATTATCATTATTTTTCATATACAATTCATAATAAAATACTTATTAATTAATCAAAACTCATTTCAATTCATATCCATTGACATGTAATATTACCTATACATATATTAATTCAACAAACTCATAAATTATTTTAAACCCTAACATTTTCAATAACTAATTTTTAGAAATGTAGACCTAGTATTTTTGGAGCTTCAATATCTAGCTGACTTACCAGGAAATGATGAAATTTCTAACAACACAAATATAAAAAATATAATTGCTAAGCAAGCCAACTCTTTTCTCAAACTCATCAGTTGCCTTTTTATATACCTATATATATCTCAGGTCATTAATAGAATTCTTGGCCCAAAACTTTATATTAAAAATAGAAAAGAAAAATAAATTTTAAAATTTGATTTTAAAAGGTGAGGGGAGGAGGGGGCAATTGCCCCTTATTGGCCCTATGGCTTCGCCACTGTTCGGAGGTTGATTGGGATGAAGGCGTAAGCTGATGGTGATTCCAAGCCAAGGAGAAAAAGAAAAATAGCGGGCTTGCTCTATGTCTGTTCTTAAAGGCCGAGGAAGAAGAATAGGAAAAAAAAAAAGGTTGAGGGGGTAGCGAATAGTATCTGGTTTGCAATCTTTTTTTTTTCGTTCCTTGTTTTTTTTATGTGTTCTTTTTCCTTTTTGTAATGCCCACCTCTTAGGTTTTCTTTTAAATGGCACCCCTCTAGAGTTTCTTATAATTGTCCTTCAAAGGTTTCTTCCCACATTTCTTATACATACACTAAAATCTGTATTTATAATGCAAAAGTTCTATCATGTATGAGAAACAAAGTCTTAATCAAACTCATTCTTTACTTTGAAGTTTGAATTTGATTAAGACAATAAAGAAAAGAGAAGGGAGTCATGCCTTGTGAGCGGCTTTAGAGCTACTGCACATAAACCACCTCATGCCACCTTACCCTGCGACATGACTGGACAAGGTAGGGTGACTCCTTCTTCTCCCACACTTATAAATACCAGAAAAATACCAAAAGAAAAGGGGGAGGATAGAGGATATGATGTTTTTTAGAGGATGAAAGAGAGGAGATGGAGATGAAAAAACAAAGGGCGACCAAAGAAAAAAGAGAAGGAATTTCTCAAGCAGAGGAGATGAAAAAAGCAAAGAGACAGAAAGGGAGGTCCAGAGATAGAAAGAAAAAAAAAATAGAAAGAGGGTAAAAAGACTACAACAGAAGAGAAATGAAAAGGAAGAAAAACAGGGGGAACAAATGAATGGAAGGGAAGAAGATAAAAGAAGAAAAAAAAAAGAATAAAAAAGAATAAAAGGGAAGGAAAACAGAGAAACAGAGAGGAGTAGAAGAAAGCATCACAACACCATCGTTTGCAGCAGCATTCTACCACCATTGCCACTAGTAGCACCACTATGAGACACTGCCTAGTTTTTTCTTCCCCTGCCCTTCTTCTCTTTCATTTTCTTCTTCTACTTCATCATCTCTACTATTCTGCAAAATGAACAGTGGAGAGCTGCTCCACTATTTATTGGGTTAGACTAGTATCGACCCAACTTGAAATGGTTTGACTGGGTTTGGCATAGTTCAAAAAAGAAAAGAAATATCTTTAGGCGGACACCAACCCAACATGTTTTTAGCCTGATGTGGCCTAAAATCTTTGAGCTGACCTTGGCCCAACCTCAAATCCTTTAGGCAAAGCTAGACGTAGTTTCTTTTGGGCTGAATGTCAACCCAGCCAGGGCGAGCTCAACCTATATATTTGGGTCAACCCATCCCATTATAATTATATTATATTATATTATATTATATATTTTTAAAAAAATCTGAAGTTCCAAAAATATTTTCAAAATATTTATGATTTTCTCACATATTTTTCTACTAATTTGGACTAATATTGGTTTGTATTTTTATACTATAAATATATAAATCTGGTATTAAAATATCTAATTTTCTTTAAAATAAAAAAATCTTTTTTGTTTTCATAGATACGACCAAGTCTCTCAAACTTAGAAATTTTCATATCATATTTTCATATAATAAAAAATTAAAAAAATATGTATTAGCATGCATTTTTTACTTTAATAACCAATTTATTAAAACTACAAGAACTAGACCGATATTTTAAAATTACTAAAAAATTATTTTTTTGTCATTTAATATCTAAGATTAGAAATTTATATGTAAGATGTATTTATAATATTAAATAAAAAAGGAGTGGACATCTTGTTCTTTGAAAAAAGGTCCTTTCCTAGCACAAGTGTCAGTTATACCATACGGTTGAGCTATGAAAATGCCAAGTATTTGTTGTACCAAGTGTTATATAACATAAATCCAGATTAACCATTTAACAAGTATTAAGAGTGAACAAGATAACAAATACAAAACATGTTAGTATAAAACATTAAAGTTCATGATGAGTTTACACTATATTTATTCTTACACTATTAGTATAATCTTTTCACCTTGTCATAATGAACTTAGCTAAACATAATGAAAGAGAGAAACATAAATGAATAAGATAAGAGTATAAATAATTTAAAATTTAACTAAGTAAAGGAAAGGAATTGAAAGGTATAAATAAGATATTAATGAAAGCAAAACTTAAGCATTACAAAAATACAAAAAGAAAAAGCATGAGCATGATCTTGATCTGAAAACCAAGATACCTAAATGCATGACAAATGCCTTCTTTTCTAGGCTAAAATTAGAAACTATTAATTTGATAACTAATTAATAAATGATTGGTCACATCTTGACTTGGTGACAATCCTTATCTTCTTGTCTGAATAACACGTCATTGATAACGTTAGAATTTAAACTAGACCTCCACATGAAAGTTCTAGGAAATTATCTCAGCTTTCCAAGAAAAATTGAGGTCATTTAGACTTCTAAAACTCAAGATATGGGCTGAACACTAAATAGTATTTGGGCTGCAGGACAAATTCAAACTTCTTCATTGTTGCTACAATCTAGACTTGAAAATGACTTTTTTAAATCTTGGACTCTATATGAAAGTTGGAGGCCTATGTCTTACCTTTCCATTCATATAAAGTAGATCTAAATCTGAGATCTACAGCTCTAGATATGATCCAATTACCAAACAGTATTATAGTTTGGACTGCACCAGCATCTCTTTTCTAAGTTTAGCCATCTCTTTGTCCTTTTAATTTCGGTACTTAAACTCATCAATCAATCCTTTTATTTATGTGAAAGGCCTACATTTAAGATGAACATTTACTATAAATTAAAGATATTTTATATTATTAGCTATGTTATTATAAAATATGTTTTACTTAAGGAATTATTGATACTTCAAGTACAAAATGATGATATAAAACCTAGATAAAAATGCACTTTTAAGTACTAATTAGTTATATTACAAAAACATGATTCATACAATTACAATTATAAGGAATATTTGACTAATTATAAAATAAGAATAGATCATTAAACCATTTATCTTCAAATTTATTTGACTAAGAGAAATTATTGTTAAATTATACTATATTATGGTTACTATCATATATTGTTTTATAGTTTATTTGAAACCAAATTATATATGAAATTAAATTAAATTTTATCTATGATTTAAATTCAATTAATGACATATTACAATTTGTATATCTATAATAAAGTATTAAATCATATAATTGAATTCAATTATAATATTTAAAATAAATGTGGAATTGAATTGAATTAGTAATCTTCACTATTTTACCATTAATTAAGAAATCATTTCTTTTTCTTTAAAAAATAAACATTTTTGAGTTGTATTTTTTTTTATGATTTGAATTTTATTTGGAATTCAAATTAATATCATCAAAATAATTTTAAACACAAAAATTAATTTAACCTTGAAAATTAAATTAAATTTCAAAAATTTCAAATAATCTGATAAACAAATTGCATGTTTTGTTGATCATGTCATCATCATTGATGAGTCATCTATGAAAGTATGGAGGAACTGATAAGGAGAGAAAGGTATCACGCTAAGACCCCGTTTGTTTTTGCGTTTTATAAAGTTTTTTGAAAAAAAATGATTTTTTTATTTGAATTGATTTTTTTGGTGTTTTTAAATTATTTTGATGTATTGATCTCAAAAATAATTTTTTAAAAATAAAAAAATTATTTTAATACATTTCTAAGTAAAAAAAATATTTTGAAAAGTAATTACTACCGTACTCTGAGACTTCCTAAGACCTAGCAAAATAATATAAAGAACCATATAGGAGAAATAAGTTTTTTCTCTCTTAATCAAGCAATTAAACTTTGAGGGAAAAGTGAAAGATTTGTCACACCCGGACATCGTGGCGACCGATTAAAAATAAATCACTCAATTGAAAAAAAAATAGATATCTGACATCTTATTCTTTAAGGGAAAAGGGAAGGTGTTGCCACCTAATATTATGGTCACTAGGAACCCTAGTTGGTCAACAGAGATTTTATGATATGAGATTGATTACATGAAAAGAAAGATACTATCATCTTTTAAATGTCCTACTTTAGGTAAGTTGTATTGTTGATTTTGTCTTAAATTAATATTTTTTTTTTATTTTTCCTTTTATGTTTCTGATTTTGATGTTAATGAATAATAATTTTTTTTAGAGGCTGAACTAGCCAGCTATACGGGCCAGTAGCCCAGCCTGGTTGCTGGCGTTAGTAACCCGATTTATTATTACACTGTGGAAGCATCCATTATAATTCATGCTTGCACAGTAACAAGTTAATTAAAATGGCAAGATGGGGCAGCGACTTACCTGACACCGGTGATGGCTGGAGCTGCGGTCGGAGGAGAAGCGAGGAAGCTGACTACGATGAAGCAGAATCTTCTCACGACCTAGGAACAGGTGGACGCTGGCTGGAGGAACACGACGAGGAGAGAGGAATGCCTATTGGAGCTTGTGACGTGTGCTGTTCACAGCTGGTGCAGGATGAGTACGTAGTGCAAGAAAGAGGCGCATGGTTATTGTTGTTCTACTGCTGCAGCTGGAAGATGCGCACAGTGTTGTTTGCTGGATGTTGATCACGGTGTATATAGATGGCTGAGCTGCTGCTAATCTTGATGCCTTGGGAGGAGAAGGTTGCTGCTGCATCTACCACTGCAGCTGAGGAAAGGTGTGGCTGGGGAACACCCGTCATCGCTGTTTCAATGAAAAAGAAAGACTCCAGGTGCTGCTGCTATATGAAGAAAAGGGACTCCAGTTCTCTGCCAACCGGATGCTGCTGAAACAAGTCTCATGCTGTTGCTGTGGCGCAGAGAAGAAGCTCCTGCTGGGCTAGTTTGAAACCTACGATTGGGTTGACAGAGGCTATTGTTCTGCTCCTATGCTTGTAGCGGCTGAGAGGGAGACGATCCAGCTTGTGTGGGTGATACCGGTTGATAGCCTGCGGACTGTGGGGAGAAAGAAGAGATGAAGTCGTCTCCTGCAACTGGAGGAAAGCCTGCCTGGTGGCTTCTGGTGGTTGATGGGGATGAAGGCGTGAAGCCACTGGTGGTTCCTAAAGGCTGTTCTTAAAGACTGGTGAAGAAGAGGAGAAGAAAAATGGCGTGGTTCCTAACGGCTGTTCTTTAGCCTGGGAAGAAAGAAAAATGGCTGGCTTGCTCTGTGTATGTTCTTAAAGGCAGGGGAAGAAGAGGAGAAGAAAAATGGCGTGGTTCCTAACGGCTGGTCTTTAGCCTGGGAAGAAAGAAAAATGGCTGGCTTGCTCTGTGTATGTTCTTAAAGGCAGGGGAAGAAGAGGAGAAGAAGAAGGAAAAAAGAAAAAGAAAAGGGCTGAAGGGTAGGGGCGTTTGATGGTTGGTTCTAATAGCAGGGAAGAAGCTTGGGGGAAGGGTAGTGGCGTCTAGGATTCGGCGGTGCTCTCTTTTTTTAAAAAAAATGTTTTTTATTTTTATTTGTTATAGATTTCCGGTAATAAACTCTTTCTAGGGTTTCCTTTGCCACCCTTTTTGCATGTACCGATATTTGTATTTATAGTGTAAAAGTTTTATCGCTTGCGAGAAATAAAATTTCAATCAAACTTATTCTTTTTTTTTAAGTTCGAATTAGAATCAAATAAATTCGAAAGCAGACAACTATTATTATCTTGAAGGTAAGGATTATCTTGAAGATAAAAATAAAATGATAAAAGTACATTATAGTCCATAGTTTCCGTACCGCTGACAAATCACATTTTTTATCAAAATAAATATATGATCTTTTAATTTTACATTTTAAACTCTGTAAAATTAAATTAAAAACCAATAGGCTAAAATTAGGTTACAACAGTTGCCCCCTCTTTACAATACTTACGATGCAAAGGCATTAGAAAACTTATTTTCTTTTGACTTTGTATAGTAAGTTTTGTAAATAAGAATAATTATGAAAACCCTTCCCCTTTTTCTTTCTTTCTTCTTTGATTTTTTTTTTGTTTTGTTTATAAATGGTTTAGTTGTTCTAGGCGACCTACCCGATGAAGAATGAAAGGCGGGAAAGGTTTCGCGAGTGGTCTAATTGTTTCAGGCAACCTACCCAATAGGAAGAAGCAATGGAAAGGATCTCACAAGTGGTTTTATTTTTCCAAGTGCCCTGCCCAATGAAGAATAAAATGTGAAAAGGGTTTCGTGAGTGGGCTAATTGTTCTAGGCGACCTTCCTAATTGGAAGAAGAAATGCGAGATGAGTTGCCCGATGAAGAATAAAACATGAAAAGGGTTTCGCGTGTTGTCTAATTGTTCTAGGCGACCAACCCAATAGGAAGAAGTGACATGAAGGATGTCGCGAGTGATCTGATTTTCCTAGGCGACCTACCCGATGATAAAATACAACGCGAAAAGGGTTTTACGAGTGATCTAATTGTTCTAGGCAACCTGCGCGATAGGAAGAAGCAACACAAAGGATCTCGCGAGTGGTCTTATTTTTTCATGTGACCTCCCCGATGAAGAATAAAACACGAAAGAGTTTCAGAAGTAGTCTAACTATTTTAGACAACCTACCTGATAGGAATAAGCAACGCGAAGGATCTCACGAGTGGTCTCATTTTTCTAGGTAACCTACCCAATGAAGAATAAAATGCAAAAAGGGTTTTGTGAATGGTTGAATTGTTCCAAGGGACCTGCCTAATAAGAAGAACCAACGCGAAGGATTTCATGAGTGGTCTCAGTTTTCCAAGGGACCTGCTTGATAAAGAATAAAACATGAAAAGGGTTTCACGAGTGGTCTAATTATTCCAAGTGACCTGCCCGATAGGAAGAAGCAACGTAAAGGATATCGCGAGTGGTCTTATTTTTCCAAGCGACCTACTCAAAGAATAATAAAACTCTAAAAAGGTTTCACGAGTGGTCTAATTGTTCTAGGTGACCTTCCTGATAGGAAGAAGCAATAGGAAGGATCTCATAAGTGGTCTCATTTTTTCAAGCAACCTGCCCATTGTAGAATAAAACGCGAAAAGGGTTTCGTGAGTAGTCTAATTGTTTCGAGCAACCTGCCCGATAGGAAGAAGCTATGGGAAGGATCTCGTGAGTGGTCTTATTTTTTCAAGCAACTTGTCCAATATAGAATAAAACGTGAAAAGGGTTTCATGAGTAATCTAATTGTTCCGAGTGACCTGCCTAATAGGAAGAAGCTACGAGAAGGATCTCATGAGTGGTCTTATTTTTTCAAGCAACCTGCCCAATGTAGAATAAAATACGAAAAGGGTTTCGTGATTAGTACTTAAAAGTGTATTTTTATCAAGGTTTTATATCATCATTTTGCACTTGAAGTATCAATAACTCCTTAACTAAAGCATGTTTTATAATAATATATCTAATAATATAAGATAAATTTAATTTGTGGTAAATGTTCATTTTAAATACAGGCCTATCACATAAATGAAAGGATTGATTGATGAATATAAGAACTGAAATTGAAAGGATAAAGAGATGGCCAAACTTAGAAAAGAGATGTCGGTGCAATCTAAACCGGAATACTGTTCGATAATTGGGTCATATCTGGAGCTATAGATCTCAGATTTAGGTCTACTTTATATAGATGGAAAGATAAGACATAGGGCTACAACTTTCATATGGAGCCCAAGATCTAAAAAGACCATTTTCAAGTCCAAATTGTTGCAACAACAAAGAAGCCCGAATCTGTCCTCCAGCCCGAGCACTGTTCAATATTTTGGCCATATCTTGAGTTCTAGAAGCCCGAGCACTGTTCAGTATTTTGGCCATATCTGGAGTTCTAGAGGTCAAAATGAGCTGAAGCTTTTACATTAGAAAGATGAGACAATTTTCTACAACTTTCATGTTTTCAAGTGGCTCTAATTTTGACGTTATCAATGACGTTTTGGGGAGACAAGAGAAGATAAGGATTGTCACCAAGTCAAGAGTTGACCACCCACTCATCAATTAGTCATCAAATCAATAGTTCCCAATTTTGGCCTATAAAAGGAGGCATTTGCCATGCATTTAGGCATCTTGGTTTCTAGATCAAGATCATGCTCTTGCTTTCTCTCTTTGTATTTTTTATGCTTTGCTTTCATTACTTTCATTAATATCAAGTTTATGCCTTTCATTTCCTTTCCTTTACTTAGTTAACTTTTATCTTATTTATGTTCCTATTTTGTTTATCTATTTTTCTTTCTTTCATTATGTCTAGCTAAGTTTATTACGTCAAGGTGAAAAGGTTACACTAATGGTGTAAGAATAAGTATAGTATAAACTTAATATGGACTTTAATGTTTGATACTAACATGTTTTATATTTGTTATCTTGTTCACTCTTTAATACTTTGCTTGTTAAATGACTAATCTTGATTTATGTTGTATAATACTTGGTACAACAAATGCTTGGCACTTTCATAGCCCATAATGTATGGTATAACCGACACCTGAGTTATGAAAGGAACTTGATTTGTTGTTAACATAAGTTATAATCATGAATATCTTGACGAGATTTACAAGTACTAGCATTAATCGAATAAGATGACTAATGTAATCATGTTAACAATCTATAATTTAATTGGAACCTCCTTTGTGTGTGGTTTCCAATTGAATAATAAGAGTTTATACTATACTTGTTTGATATACCATTAGTGGTTTATACTATACTTGTTTGACATACCATTAGTAGATCCTCTAACCTTGACATTTATTGTTATCATTGTTAAATCGTTACGTTAATATTTCATCTCCAAGTTCTCATTATCTTCTTCTTCTTCTTCTTCTTTTTCTTTATTATTATTATTATTATTATTATTATTATTATTATTATTACTATTATTATTATTATTATTATTATTATTATTATTATTATTATTATTATTGTTATTGTCATTGTTGTTATTATTGTTATTACTATTATTATTGTTGTTGTTGTTATTATTATTGTTGTTGTACTATTGTCATTTATAATTTGTACAATTAACCTCCCTGTGGTTCGACCCCGGTCTTGCCGGGTTATTTATTACTTCGACACTCCTGCACTTGGGAGAAGACATCAATCTTTTAGTCGTGTCACGTTTTTGGCGCCGTTGCCGGGGAGGTAAGTTCTTGTATAAATTATAGTAGTTATTTTATTTTTTTTCACTTTTCTTGTATATAACTTTGTTTCTTTTCTCTTATTTCTTCTTCTTTTGTTTTCTTCTTCCTTTTATTTTATTCCTACACGTGCATGAGAGTGTGGTCACGTACATTAAGTGGTAGACTTTGTAGGGTATCCTCATCATTTTCAGAAAATATGGCCGAAGAAGATAATCAATCACTTCATAATGAGAATAATGAGAATAATCGTGTTAGAACACTTAGAGACCACATGAATCCTACAAGAACAAGTGCACCATCATGCATAGTTTTTCCTCTCGATGCATTTTATTTTAATTTTAAACCAGGTATTATTCAAGTTTTACCTTCTTTTCATGGCTTAAAATTGGAAAATCCATACTTGCATTTAAGGGAATTTGAGGAGGTCTGCAATACATATAATAATTTAAATTGTAGCATGAACACCATCAGATTAAAGCTTTTTCCTTTTTTATTAAAAGATAAAGCTAAAACATGGCTACAAAATTTGAGACTAGGATCCAATCGTGCTTGGGATGAAATGCAACAACAATTTTTAAAGAAGTTTTTCCTATCTCATAGAACAAACTCTTTCAAAAGACAAATCACCACTTTCACTCAAAAACCAGGAGAAACATTTTACCAATGTTGGGATAGGTATCGAGACTTGCTTAGTACTTGCCCTCATCATGGTTTTGAAACATGGAGATTGGTTTCACATTTTTATGAAGGGTTAACACCTAGAGATAGGCAAATGTTTGAATTGATGTGCAATGGAACTTTTGAAGATAAAGACCCTAATGAAGCAATGGAGTACTTAGACTTGTTAACTGAAAATGCTCAAAATTGGGACACCGCGGGTACTTATGAGGCACCGAGTAAAACTCAACCTCATACATCTAATGGAGGTATGTACAACCTTAGGAAAGATCATGACCTTCAAGCCAAGTTTGCATCTTTAGCTAGAAAAGTCAAGGCACTAGATTTGAAAAAGAGTAGTCAATTAAAATCTGTTGAAAACATTGTGTGTCAAATCTGTGAAACTAATGAACACTCAACCAATAATTGTCTAACCTTGCCTTCTTTTAAGGAATGTCTCCATGAACAAGCCCATGCTTTAAATAGTTTCCAAAGGCCCAATTATAACTTATACTCGCAAACATACAACCCTGGTTGGAGAAATCACCTAAATTTCAGTTGGAAGAGTGATAATGCACAAACTTCACCACCACAGTTTCAAGCACACCATAATTTCCAAAATTCTTATAGATATGCACCTTCTTATGCTCTACCTCTTAAAAGTAATTTTGAGGAAACTTTGTATGCATTCATTGAAAAGCAAGAGACAATCAACACTCAACTTGCTCAAAGCATAAGAGATTTTAAAGATACTCTTGCAAAATTCACATCTGCTCTCAGTTTTCAAGAGCAAGGTAAGTTTCCATCTCAACCACAGCAAAATCCCAAGGGGCAATACAATGCAAATGCAAGTAGTCTTAGAAGTCAACACATGGATCAAGTCAAATCAGTCACCACTCTTCATAATGGTAAGGTTATTCACAAACCAATTCTTGAACCCTGTGAGAAAGATGATGAGTCAATCTCTAAGGGTAAGGAAGGGGTTGAATCTGAACATTGCAAAGAAAAGACTGATTCTCCTCCAACACTTCCATTTTCTCATGCTATGACCAATCAAGAAGAAATCAAGGATGAAAAAGGCATTGAAAATGTTGATGCGGATCTTTTATCAAAAGTGACAACAGATTCGACACCCGACATCACACCAATCGATGATTACTTTCCTGATAAATCTCTACTTTCTCTTAGTTTAATGCCTTGGTTTGCTAAAAATATCTATTTTCTTGCTTCAGGATTTTTGCCAACTCATTGGAGTACCGAAGACAAAAGAAAATTTTTTAGCAATGTGCAAAATTTTTATTGGGATGACCCCTACTTTTTCAATTATTGTCCTGATCAAATATTTCAAAAATGCATTCTCGACAATGAGGTAAGTAATTTCATTAAATTTTGTCATTCTAAGGCATGTGGGGATCATTTCTCGTCAAAAAAAAGGATTGTAGAAATCTTACAAAACAGATTTTATTGGCCCACCATATTCAAGGAATCACATGCATTCTGCAAAACCTGTGAAAATTATCAAAAGATGGGATTTATTTTAAAACACAGAGAGTCTTTAGATAATATTCTATTGACTCTTAAGTCTCATCATAATCGAGATAAGCATCGTGCAATTCATGATTTATGGCTAATATTCCATAAGGAACATGCTCGACGTAGTCTTGGGAATCTGACTAAAAAAGACCCTGTTTGCCGGTTTTTAAGAAAACTGGATGGAAAGCCTATCCCCGACCCATAGAGGGTGTTTAAGCCGTTCTTGGATGTAAAACCAAGGGAAGATGTGAGCCACAATCACAATTGCGATTTGAATTTTTTTTTGTAAAAACTTGTGTCTTTTGGTTTTATTAATAGCATAATATTTATGTTTTGTTGTTTCTTATATTTGTTTAAGTGTGTTTCAGGTTTGTTAGTATTCGTTATTTCAGGTGATATCTTCTATACTCTATCTTTCTACCTTAGAATATTGAGGACAATGTCTCGTTTTGGTTGGGGGGAGAGGGTAGTAGTTGATAAAAAAAAAATTATTTTCTATTTCATAAAGCATATGCATAATTGTTGTTACTAGGATGGCAGACTAAAAGAGCTTTTCTGTTAAAGTGACTCTTGAGAGGCATCTTAGTAACCATTCTTAACAAGGTCTATTATAATACTTCTTGAAATATTCAAATTTACAAACTCTCGCATTATTATCACTTAATTCTGTTCATATACTCATTTAACATGTATTCTTAAACCTTAATTTTCACACACACACTTTAACATATGATTGTGGGTTGCACATTGGATTATTACATTATTTATGTTCTTTTGTTAAAGGTAACAATTAAGGGAAAGGGATTGTATATAATTAAAAAAATGACAACAAAAAGACAAAAAAAGAAAAAGAAAAAAATGATAATACTAAAAATGTAGATAAGTTTAGTTTCGTAGCCTTTTTAACCTAAGCAATTAAGCCCGAAGGGGTGTTTTAACACCTAATACCCTAAAGTCAACTGACTTGGGAGCTATTGGCCCAACGCTTGTTACATGGGTTAAGGAGAAAAGCTTAAGGGAATTAAACATTGCACTATCTACATATCAGTATCTGCGACCCGAGTTACTAAGCTCGTAGGGGTGTCTTAACACCTAATGCCCTAAGACCAACTTGTCTGGGAATCATTAGCTGAAAGCTCGTTACATGGGTTAAAGATGCATGGTGTTTTTAAATTATATGTATATATATTTAAAAAAAAGAAAACAAAAGACAAAAATAATAATCTCAACCCAAGGAAGTTAACCTTAAACATTAGAACAAAAATTTTGTTTTCTTCCAAGAAAAGCTCCATAATTATGTGTTGATACATTGAGCATAAAAGAAAGGTTTATGAATATCTTGTTAAGAGGTATTAAGCAGGTATATAAATTTAACGAGAGTTTGTTTATCTGGATAGATTAATGGAAGTTAAATGATGA
>NW_011501600.1:0-9125 GCF_000495115.2 Populus euphratica
TTTAAATACAAAATATGGATTATGTCCATTGTTTTTTTTTTTGTGTGGTAACTCAGACGTAACTCTCCTTTTTACATGTCTCTTATTTTTAGGAACCGACATTAACCATCTTAAAAAAAAAAAAAAAAAAAATTGCAAATAAGTTTAAAATATAACAACATTTGAATCAAATATAAAACACACAAGTAAGGGTAACCTTTCTCTTGAAAGGATGTTTTAAAGGTGATGCTTACTTTTCCTTAATCATAACTAACTCAATACCTGATCTTTGGGACCAATATCTAATTTAGAATTTCTAGTTCCCTCAAATTACTAGATGGCGACTCCACTAGGGATTAAGAAGTTAAGGCAGTGGATTTTCCCGTCTCTTCTTTCTTCTTTCTGGCTGATTTTCACTTGCTATTTATAGCCAATGAGGAGGAGACATAAAATCTCATATTAGGGGGCACAATCTGCTTTAAAGAAAAATTTCCTTTGTTATAGCTACCCCGTCTACCATCGACATAATTACTTCACCTACTATGACAAAAATTTTGTATCATTGATTTTGTTTTATTATATATAATAATAAATATTTATAGGGGTAAAACTAAAAACTCAAATCAGTATTAGAAAATGCTCGTTTCAACTGCTAAAAATCAATTTTAATTATCGAAAATTATATTGGAACACTAAAAAAACTTTATATGGGTATCAACTCGGTGGACCGGGTTTTTAACAAAAAATAACAGTTTTGACCAAAAAGAGCCTGAAATTCATTTTTTATCCTGGTCAACATGGTTGGATCCATATTGATCTGGTGGACTCGGTTTTGATCGAAAATGATGGTTTTGACCAGAAATGACCTGAAACTTATTTTTATCCCGGTCAACATGGTGGGACCTATATTGACCCGATGGACTCAATTTTGACTAAAAATAATGGTTTTAACCTGAAACTCATTTTTTACCCTGGTCGACATGGTTTGACTCGTATTAACTCGGTGGACCGGGTTTTGATTGAAATTGGCGGTTTTGACCCGAAATGGCTTGAAACTCATTTTTTATCCTAGTCGACATGGTTTTACTCGTATTAACTCGGTGGACCGGGTTTTGATTGAAATTGGCGGGTTTGACCCGAAATGCCTTGAAACTCATTTTTTATCCTAGTCGACATGGTTTGACCTGTATTGACCCGGTAGACTTGATTTTGATCGAAAATTATGGTTTTGACCCAAAACGGCTCGAAACTCATTTTTTAACCTAGTCGACATGGTTTGACTCGTATTGACCTAGTGAAATTGGTTTTTATGGAAAGATGCAGTTGACCCGAGGAAAATATATTTTTAAATTTCAAAAAAATTGTCTTAATTTTTTTAGATTTGTTATGAATAATAAAATAAAATAACATTTGAGAAAATCTTAGTGAATATAAAATTAGGTTACAATAGTTGCCCCTTTTTTACAATGCTTACGGTGCAAAGGCATTGGAAAATTCATTTTTTTTTTTAACTTTGCATAGTAAGTTTTGTAAAGAAGAACGATGGAGGTGTTGAAAAACACACATATTTTTTAGTTGGTCTAATTCTTATGGGCGACCTGCCCAAGTGACAAACATGAAAGTGTTTTCAATATTATTTTTGTGAAATACATGAAAATGATTTCAACAATGGTTTAGTGAAATACATGAAAGTGATTTCAAATTAGTTTTGAGAAATACATGAAAGTAATTTCGACAATGGTTGTAGTGAAATACATGAAAGTGATTTCAACATTGATTTTGTGAAATACGTGGAAGTGATTTCAACATTGATTTTATGAAATACATGAAAGTGATTTCGATAATGGTTTTGTGAAATACATGAAAGTGATTTCAGCTTAATTTTATGAAATACATGGTGAAATGCATAAAAGTGATTTCAGCATAGTTTTGTGAAATACATGAAAGTGATTTCACCATGAGCTTCAGGGTTAATGAAAGCTTCTCAAGGAAGTCATATTTGTACGGCTGAGATCTGATTTGTAAATCGATCTCAAAGATGATGAAAGCTTCTCAAGAAAGTCTTATATATATGGTTAAGATCTGATTTGTAAATCGATCTCAAAGATAATGAAAGCTTCTCAAGAAAGTTTACACGACTAAAAGATTGATGTCTTCTCTTAAGTGTAGGAGTGTCGAAGAAATAAATAACCTGGCAAGACTGGGGTCGAACCACAGGGAGGTTAATTGTACAAATTATAAACAACAATTATAAACAACAACAATAGCAATAATAACAATAGCAACAACAATAACAATAATAATAACAACAACAACAACAACAATAATAATACTAGAAGTAGTAGTAGTAGTAATAATAATAATAAAGAAAAAGAAAGAGAAGAAGAAGAAGAAGATGAGAACTTGGAGATGGAATATTAATGTAAGGATTAAACAATGATAATAACAAATGTCAAGGTTAGAGGTTCCACTAATGGTATGTCAAACAAGTATAGTATAAACTCTTATTATTCAATTGGAAACCACACACAAAGGAGGTTCCAATCAGATTATAGATTGTTAACATGATTACATTAGTCATCTTATTCGATTAATGCTAATACTTGTAAATCTCGTCAAGCATTCATGATTATAACTTATGTTAACAACAAATCAAGTTCCGTTCATAGCTCAGGTGTCGGTTATACCCTACAGTATGGGCTATGAAAGTGCCAAGTGATTGTTGTACTAAGAAGCATAGAACTTAAATTAAGATTAGTCATTTAACAAGCAAAGTATTAAAGAGTGAACAAGATACCAAATCCAAAACATGTTAGTATTAAACATTAACGTCCATATTAAATTTACACTATACTTATTCTTACACCCTTAGTGTAACCTTTTCACCTTGACATAATAAACTTAGCTAAACATAATGAAAGAAAGAAAAATAAATACAAAATAAGAACATAAATAAGATAAAAGTTAACTAAGTAAATGAAAGGAAATGAAAGGCATAAACTTGATACTAATAAAAGCAAAGCATAAACATTACAAAAAACACAAAGAGAGAAAGGAAGAGCATGATCTTGATCTGGAAACCAAGATGCCTAAATGCATGGTAAATGCCTCCTTTTATAGGCCAAAATTGGGAACTATTGATTTGATGACTAATTGATGAGTGGGTGACCAACTCTTGACTTGGTGACAATCCTTATCTTTTCTTGTCTACCCAAAACTTCATTGATAACGTCAAAATTGGAGCCACTTGAAAACATGAAAGTTGTAGGAAATTGTCTCATCTTTCTTTGTTGTTGCTATAATTTGGACTTGAAAATACTAACAGTGCCAAATACTGAACAGTGCTCGGGCTGGAAGATAGATTCGGGCTTTTTTGTTGTTGCTATAATTTGGACTTGAAAATGGCCTTTTTAGATCTTTGGTTCGATATAAAAGTTGTAGGCCTATGTCTTACCTTTCCATTCATATAAATTGGACCTAAATCTGAGATCTATAGCTCTAGATATGATCCAATTATAGAATAGTATTCTGGTATGAACTGCACCGACATCTCTTTTCTAAGTTTGGTTATCTCTTTGCCCTTGCAATTTAAGTTCTTAAAGTCATCAATCAATCCTTTCATTTATGTGATAGGCCTACATTTAAAATGAACATTTACCACAAAGTAAAGGTATCTTATATTATTAGATATATTATTATAAAACATGCTTTAGTTAAGGAGTTATTGATACTTCAATTGTAAAATGATGATATAAAACCATGATAAAAATGCACTTTTAAGTACTAATCAACAATCTTAGATATACGACTGAGATTTGATCTTCTGTTCAAAATAATGGTAGGAGTAAAATCCTTATAAATCACGCAGTATTTGGTGAAAGACATCATCAACTTCTTGTATTTTCAATACTTTCAAAGTTCTTAACTTTTAAAGCTTTAACCATGTCTTACTCTTTTTCCGATGCTAACCCAAATCTTGTTCCTATAGTAGAGCCTGTAGTTTGGCGTACTGCCTTTGAAGTGAATGGTCAACCAGTTACAATAGAAGATACTGTAATGGACAATGAAGATACTGCTGTAGCCGTGGCTGGAGACATGATCCTTCCCCATGATGAAACACTACTGGTAGCCAGGTGATTAGTACTTAAAAGTGCATTTTTATCATGGTTTTATATCATCATTTTGCACTTGAAGTATCAATAACTCCTTAACCAAAGCATGTTTTATAATAATATATCTAATAATATAAGATACCTTTAATTTGTGGTAAATGTCTATTTTTAATGCAGGCCTATCACATAAATGAAAGGATTGATTGATGACTTGAAGAACTTAAATTGCAAGGATAAAGAGATGGCCAAACTTAGAAAAGAGATGTCGGTGCAATCCAAACCGGAACACTGTTCGGTAATTGGGTCATATCTAGAGCTATATATCTCAGATTTAGGTCCAATTTATATGGATGGAAAGGTAAGACATAGGCCTACAACTTTTATATGGAGCCCAAGATCAAAAAAGGCCATTATCAAGTCCAAATTGTAGCAACAACAAAGAAGCCCGAATCTGTCTTCCAGCCCGAGCACTGTTCGGTATTTTGGCTATATCTGGAGTTCTAGAAGTCCAAATGAGCTGAATGTTTTACACAAGAAAGCTGAGACAATTGCCTACAACTTTCATGTTTTCAACTGGCTCCAATTTTGACGTTATCAATGACGTTTTGGGCAGACAAGAGAAGATAAGGATTGTCACCAAGTCAAAAGTTGGCCACCCACTTATCAATTAGTCATCAAATCAATAGTTCCCAATTTTGGCCTATAAAAGGAGGCATTTGCCATGCATTTAGGCATCTTGGTTTCCAGATCAAGATCATGCTCTTGCTTTCTCTCTTTGTATTTTTTTGTAATGTTTATGCTTTGCTTTCATTAATATTAAGTTTATGCCTTTCATTTCCTTTCTTTTACTTAGTTAACTTTTATGTTCTTATTTTGTTTATCTATTTTGCTTTCTTTCATTATGTCTAGCTAAGTTAGTTATGTCAAGGTGAAAAGGTTACACTAATGGTGTAAGAATAAGTATAATGTACACTTAATATGGACTTTAATGTTTGATACTAACATGTTTTATATTTGTTATCTTGTTCACTCTTTAATACTTTGCTTGTTAAATGACTAATCTTGATTTATGTTGTATAACACTTGGTACCACAAATGCTTGGCACTTTCATAGCCCATAATGTATGGTATAACCGACACCTGAGCTATGAAAGGAACTTGATTTGTTGTTAACATAAGTTATAATCATGAATGCTTGACGAGATTTACAAGTATTAGCATTAATTGAATAAGATGACTAATGTAATCATGTTAACAATATATAATCTGATTGGAACCTCCTTTGTGTGTGGTTTCCAATTCAATAATAAGAGTTTATATTATACTTGTTTGATATACCATTAGTGGAACCTCTAACCTTGACATTTGTTATTATTATTGTTTAATCCTTACATTAATTTTCCACCAAGTTCTCATCATCTTCTTCTTCTTCTCTTTCTTTATTATTATTATTATTATTATTATATTACTATTATTATTAGTATTACTACTACTACTACTAGTATTATTATTATTATTATTGTTGTTGTTGTTGTTGTTGTTGTTGTTATTGTTATTATTATTGTTGTTGTTATTGTTATTGTTGTTGTATTATTGTTATTTATAATTTGTACAATTAACCTCCCTGTGGTTCGACCCCGGTCTTGCCGGGTTATTTATTACTTCGACACTCCTGCACTTGGGAGAAGACATCAATCTTTTAGTCGTGTCACCAGGACCGATATTGAAGTAGTGAATCAGTCACTTGCTCTCAGTATCAGAGCTATGTCATTTTTGGTGAACGTTGCAGAGCGTCTACCTGCCAAAAGACTTGAATTGAATACTCATATTGCTGATCTCTATCATCAGATCGAGAATTTAAGGAATAGACTTTATGATGAGAGACGTCACAAAAACAACTTGGAGAGGAGAAACTAAGAGCTGAATGCACGTGTTGACTTTTAGAGGAACTATGTTAACACACGAAACCTCGAGTTTGAGGAAGAGATTGAGCATATGCATAAACAATTTGAAGAATTTCAAGGCATGATTGATCATTAAGATGAAAATATCCCTAATCGTCCTCACACTATTTAACATTCATACTTTTAAACCTTTTTTATGAATAGAAATCCATTTTTCTTGTCTTCATTTATGAATTTTGCTTTTATGAAATTGTCATATTTGATGTGATTTAGAAGAATCTCAATACATGTGAGTCTCGTTGGATCCCAGTGGGAATTTTATTTCGTGAAATATCTGCAAAACAAATATGCAATGCTTGTGAAGTTAGATGATATCCAATGCATCTTACCTTTTTTGAAATATAGATCCCCCATTCATCTTGTTTATGGATCTTGCTTTTTAGGAAGCTCTCTTGATTTACACGTCCTTCAAATCTACTCAAGTTGACCTTTGTTGAGGATTCTTTAGCCAATTTATATGGTCAATATATGAGGATTATCCCACTTCACTTAGGATTTTCATATCTGAAGATGTATAAGTTATCATATTGTCTAACTGATTATATATTATGAGAGTCAACAATCTTATTTCATAGATACTACAAAATCATGTTGTTTTAATCCCCATACTTGAAGAAATCTATAGTTTTATCATGTACATCTCCCATTAGGGAAGCAAATTTCTTTGTACCATTAGGAATCTGGTGACTTCTTCTCTGCCCCTGGAAGAATTAACTACCTCATTTCCTTTCCTCCTTTGCTCTTGTTGTCATTAAAATCTCTGATTTTCTAACACTGCCTCTTAGTGTGTCATATATTCATTTTTCTTACAAAAAAAACTTTTTTTTCAAAAATAATTTTTCAAAAGATTTGTTTTGTTTTTGAAAACTGAAACTCTCAATGTATGTTTATAACAATGTTCAAGCAATTCTAGATGTGTTAAATCTCTTAATAAAAGTAATCTCAGATGAAGGTAAGTGATGAAATGACCTTCTACTTTGGTTTTCAAAGTGTTCAAGTGATTAGTTGAATGTATTTTGAGAGAAAAGAAACAATTGCCTTTTATTTTTAGAAACACTCCTTTTAATAGCATGAATAATAACGAGTAATTATTTGTTATGCCATGACTCTTTATGGAAAAGTCTCTTATATTTTGAGAACGTTGTTTATTGATTCAGGTTGCTTTCTTGATTAGAAAGGACTTTAAAGGCACGTAATGTATTTTATAGCTCAAGACTATAAAAGAAACAGTATTTCATAAGCTCAAAAAAGTGTTTAAGGGTTTAAAAACTGTAGATCACTGTTATCTTATCTTAGCCTTTTCTTTTTCTATCTTGACAACAAAAATGATACTAAATATTCCAAATTAGGAAATTTTGTTTTTTTTTTACTCCTATATTTGTTGGGAATTCTCTCAATTATTTAGAATTTTGTTGAATTCCTTGTTGTCAGACTTCATAAGCTCACATGCTTCAAGATGATTTCCATGATCATTTCTCTCTTTTTGCCCCCTAGTGTAAGGTGTGATCTTAGTTAAAGTTCTTATGAAAGAAAAAGGATTAAATAGACTCAGCTTAAATTGGGACTGGAAAGCATAATTTTAAAGAAAGTGAAAGGAATATCAAAGATGGCCTTTCCTCATTTCAAGTAAGATTAGTTAAAACCAATAAACTTTGTCCACATCTAGCGTAATGCTTTGGATTTGTAAGATACCATGTTTTGAGAGTTCATGACAAACTAATATACTACCAACCATTATTCATGCTGATAAAATGTAGGTCCAAGACATAATTTAAGTGATAGTTGTTCCAATTGTATGTTTTTGACTTGTGTGGTCATCTCTTTCAAGGGAATTGCTCTGAACATTATTCCAAACAAATCATTGATTTATTTGATTGAAATCACAAACAAATTAATTCTTTTAAAACCTCATTTAAGAAGAATGGGTTCTCCTATAAAAAAGCTTGAAAGATTAAATTGTTGAGCCATTGAGATCATGCATAGGTTTTTTGGTGAGGTATATGCAAAGAGAATTTCCTGGCCAAAACTTCATTTAATTGATTTTGATTGGATGAAACACATCATACATAATACGTTTTCATAGGCCTAGGTAAATCATCTCCATCCATCCTAATTAACAACAGAGCCCCTCCGAAGAATGCTTTCTTCACTACATATGGGCCTTCATAGTTTGGTGGCCATTTGCTTCGGTCTTCACTTGGTAATGGTAAGATTTTTCTTAGTACAAGATCCTTTTCTTTGAATTCTCTTGGTTGGACTTTCCGGTCATATGCTTTGGTCATCCTTCTTTGGTATAGCTAGTGATGACAAATTGCAGCCAACCTCTTCTCATTTATCATGTTTAGCTGCTTATATCTCACCTTAGCCCATTCAGCTTCTTCTAGTTCGGATTCTATTAGTACTCTCAAAGATGGAATTTCTGCTTCCAAAGGCATCACCGCCTCCATGCCAAATACTAATGAGTAAGGTGTAGCTCTAGTAGATGTTCTTACTATTGTGTGATATGCATGTAGGGCAAATGGAAGCATCTCATGCCAATCCTTATAAGTGATCTTTTATATAGAATTTCTTGCAATGCTACCTTAGCTTCGATTTCATCTAGACATCTTAGTAAAGTTTCATTTATTGATCTTTTATATAGAATTTCTCCATCCAAGTAAAATTCCATCGCTAACTATCTCAAGGTCTTCATATCTGCTTTAGATGCCCCTAAGGGATACTCTTGATATTGGATAAACCGCTTAATGTCATAAAACCATGGGTTCCCATCTATTTCTCCTTCAATTGAACAACAATGAGCTAGAAAATTTTTAATCTCAATGCAGATTGGTTGTACCCTGATTCCGTAATCAATTTTGGCCATAGAAGCTAAGGTTGCCAAAGCATCAGCAAACTGATTTTTTTCTCTTCCCGTGTGGGTAAAATATATCTCATCAAAGCCCTCAGTTAGTTTCGTGAGATATTGTTGACATGGTATCAGTTTTTTTTCCTTGGTCTTCCATTCACCTTTCACTTGACAGATTATTAACATTGAATCCCCATAGACATCAAGCTTCTTTATTTTCATCTC
>NW_011501600.1:10274-13931 GCF_000495115.2 Populus euphratica
TTTTATCTTGCTCGGTGCCTACATTTATCACCTCTAATTCTTCTTTTGCAGGTTTCCAAGCATGCTCAGATTGTTCTACTCGTCTAGTAAACTCTTTCATATCATCTTCATTCCATTCCTCTTCATCCATTACAATCACATCCTTATCAAAGTTTATCCATTCATTTTCAATACAATATGTTTGTTGATTTATGGAGGATTCACTTTCAAAATTCCTGAAAGTAGAAGGTGTTTTTATTGTGAATGCATATCTTGTAGCCGAACAAAATAAAAGGAATTCAACAAATACTGATGAAAATGCTTGATCTCAATATTATTTTAAAAGTTGGCTCAACAATTATGAAAAGATCTTATGTTGACATCTTGAGCCAAGATTTCCAACTAGGTATAAAAACACAAGGCAAACTACAATGCAAAGCACACAGAGCACATAAAAGCAAATATAACTAGATGCTTAATCATTACTTCTTGAAAACAATTGGGGCTTCTTCAATCTCCCAATTCTAGAATACTTCATTAAGTGAAAGATTTCGAACAAAGGCATTGGTTAGAGCCTCTTCTAGAGAGTGGACAATTAACTAAGGCAACAATTCATCTTCTCTTGTTGTTTTTTGCTCATCATCATAGTTCCAGCCTTTCCCTTCACTTTCCTTTACATTGTTGATATCCATGACAACAAGTTTCTGTCCCAAGACTTCCATCATGTTTTCAGGTTTCATTACATATGTTGACTTTGGGAAAGAAACATGGATCAGTGGGATTACAATGTCTTCTTCTTTTGACTTTCTTCTTTCTATTCTGGCTAACCTTCTTTCTCACTTCATCCTAACAACTCTCTTGTGATCATCTTTTTTAAGCTTAAAGTCAAGCTTAAACCTCTGATCAGTAGCCTTAATTTTCATTAAGTTGACTCTTTTAAGATTTCAAGTAATTGGATCATTCTGGAATGGTAGCCCATGTTTCAAAAAGCATTTAGCTATCATTGTGGCAATATCAGAGATAACTGGTCTTCTCAACACTATATTCTCTAGTACCCATTCAGTGTTCACAATTTTGAAGTGATGTAACCATATTATTCGATAGTTTCACCCACATCTACCTAATGTTTAGTCCATGTTTTATATGTAAAATACCTTGATATTCTTTGTTTTATGTTTTGAAGGCACTTTTGGATGAAAGATGTGACCCGACTAAAAGATTGATGTCTTCTTCTAAGTGCAGGAGTGTCAAAGTAGTAAATAACCTGGCAAGACCGGGGTCAAACCACAAGGAGGTTAATTGTATAAATTATAAACAATTACAAATAACAACAACAGTAACAACAATAATATTAGTAGCAATAATAATAATAATAACAACAACAACAACAACAATAATAATAATAATAATAATAATAGTAGTAGTAATAGCAGCAGTAATAGTAATAACAATAATAATAATAATAATAATATTAATAGTAGTAGTAATAGCAAAGTAATAGTAATAACAATAATAATAATAAAGAAAAAAGAAGGAGAAGAACAAGAAGATGATGAAAACTTTGAGATGGAATATTAATGTAAGGATTAAACAATGATAACAATAAATGTCAAGGTTAGAAGATCCACTAATGGTATGTCAAACAAGTATAGTATAAACTCTTATTATTGAATTGGAAACCACACACAAAGGAGGTTCCAATCAGATTATATATTGTTAACATAATTACATTAGTCATCTTATTCAATTAATACTAATACTTGTAAATCTCGTCAAGCATTCATAATTATAACTTATGTTAACAACAAATCAAGTTCCTTTCATAGCTCAGGTGTCGGTTATACCATACATTATGGGCTATGAAAGTGCCAAGCATTTGTTGTACCAAATGTTATACAACATAAATCAAGATTAATCATTTAACAAGCAAAGTATTAAAGAGTGAACAAGATAACAAATATAAAACATGTTAGTACCAAACATTAAAGTCCATATTAAGTTTACATTATACTTATTCTTACACCATTAGTGTAACCTTTTCACCTTGACATAACTAACTTAGCTAGACATAATGAAAGAAAGCAAAATAGATAAACAAAATAAGAACATAAAAGTTAACTAAGTAAAGGAAAGGAAATGAAAGGCATAAACTTAATATTAATGAAAACAAAGCATAAAAAATACAAAGAGAGAAAGGAAGAGAATGATCTTGATCTGGAAACCAAGATGCCTAAATGCATGGCAAATGCCTCCTTTTATAGGCCAAAATTGGGAACTATTGATTTGATGACTAATTGATAAGTGGGTGACCAACTTTTGACTTGGTGACAATCCTTATCTTCTCTTGTCTGCCCAAAACGTCATTGATAACGTCAAAACTGGAGCCAGGTGCAAACATGAAAGTTGTAGGCAATTGTCTCAGCTTTCTTGTGTAAAAAATTCAGCTCATTTGGACTTCTAGAACTCCAGATATGGCCAAAATACCGAACAGTGCTCGGGCTGGAAGACAGATTCGGGCTTCTTTGTTGTTGCTACAATTTGGACTTGATAATGGCCTTTTTAGATCTTGGGCTCCATATGAAAGTTGTAGGCCTATGTCTTACCTTTCCATCCATATAAATTGGACCTAAATCTGAGATCTGTAGCTCCAGATATGACCCAATTACCGAACAGTGTTCCGGTTTGGATTGCACCGACATCTCTTTTCTAATTTTGGTCATCTCTTTGCCCTTGCAATTTAAGTTCTTAAAGTCATCAATCAATTTTTTCATTTATGTGATAGGCCTGCATTTGAAATGAACATTTACCATAAATTAAAGGTATCTTATATTATTAGATATATTATTATAAAACATGCTTTAGTTAAGGAGTTATTGATACTTCAAGTGCAAAATGATGACATAAAACCTTGATAAAAAATGCACTTTTAAGTACTAATCAAAATGCAAAAAGGAGTAAATTGGAGATAATTGGTAGATTTGACCTTCAGTCGATGTTTTGTGCAGAGCGTGAGCTCTAGAGGTCAAAATGAAGTGATTCTAGTGGCATTAAAAAGCTAACATTCATACCTTTCTATGCATCTAAGGTATGAAAATAAAATGAAGAAGAGCATGGAAATTGCAGCTTTCAAAATCAAATCTCGCAATTTGCCAATGTTGACCTTCGGCCATTCAAACTTGAATATCTGGAGCTACAGAAGTTCAATTGATACAAACTTAATTTCTTTGGATTCTTGACTCAAAGTTCTATAAACTCTCCAAATTTCATCCAAAAATGATGTCATATGAGGGAGATATGAGTTTTTAAAGATAACAACTGAATTCTGCCAACAAACAGGTTTTGTGAAGAAACGATCCAAATTACATTCTGAAGCTTATAAACCAACATCCAAGTTTTTATATCAGTAATTTAGCTCCTCTAAGTCAGAGCTTGGAGATGTCATGTAAGGCTATTTCTTCTTTTTAGGAAAAATAGTTATTAAAGTACTTAGATATAAACTACTAACTTAAGGGAGGACTATTTTGTAAAATAGAAACTAGGGTTTCCTAGGATATAAAACGAATGAGAGAAGAGAAGGGGGGCAACCACCCAAGAGGAGAAAAATGCCCCCCTCCTCTAAAAAACTTAAAACTATGCATTCTTCATTCTTTAAGAGTAGTTGTTCAATAGTTATGCAAG
>NW_011501600.1:14037-16990 GCF_000495115.2 Populus euphratica
TTGATAAATTTTGATTTTAATTGATTTTGTTTGCTATTTTAATTTCTTCTATATTTTAGATCATCACAAATCAAAACCCCCCCTAAATTGCATAACGTATAGCATAAGAAATCTGAACAAAATCTTTCTCGTGGGATCGACCCCTTGCTTGCTCTATACTATCTGGTGTGTTTTAAGTTAGGGTAATTAATTTGTGCGACTGCAACATCGCAATAAATTTTGGCGTCATTGCCGGGGATGTAATTTTAGTAGATTCTTGTGCTCGAAGGCATGGAGATTTCCATCTTTACAATCTTCTGCTTCAATATAAGGTACTGCCACGTTCCTTATCATGGACAAGGTTTCCTTTGCCTTAACTTTTACTAGAGTACCACTGATAATATACTCAGACATTGGGGGTGTAGAGATGATGTCACAGCTCTAGAGGCGTGTATCTATGGCCTTCCTTATAACATGCTATACGAAGGATGGATATCCATCACTTGTAAGGTTATCAAAAACATCTAAGGCCCTACAAATAATTCAATGTCAATGGTCCCTATTACCTGTTTAGGGGAACCACCATATGCTCTAGCTGTCATAGTACTTGGCCTCATATAAGTAGCATCAATTGGCATCTCATTTAGCATATGTCTTGGTAGCATGTTCCTGAACCATTATCCACAAGCACTTTGCCGATCAGACAGTCCTTATATTTCACGATGATGTACAAAGTCTTGTTATGCTCAATCCTTTCCGGATCTAGCTCATCTTTAGTGAAGTATAAGTAATTGGAGGCTTGAATTCTTCCCACCAAATGTTTCATTGTATTCTGAGTAATATCCTGTGGCACATATGCTTCATTCAATACCTTTTGCAATGCTTTATGGTGTAACTCATAACTCAAGATAAGTGACATTAAAGAGATTCTAGTAGGAGTTTTCTTCAACTGATCTACCACACTATACTCACTATGCTTCATCAACTTCAAAAATTCATTAGACTCCTCTTCACTTATAGGTTTGTTCATTTCCATATCTTTAAAAGCATCAACTATTTCTTTTCCTTTAGCTTTCATCTCCTCTCTAATTCTTCTGGTGTAAAACATCAACCACTTCGAGTTAAACCGCCGATTTTAGTATGAAAGATAGGAGTAGGATTATTAATGTTGAAAGAATACCCATAATTGTAAGGCATTATGCCATAACTTCCATGATTTGTGTATATAGGCTTGGTTAGGATTAGTTTTGGTGGACCACCCATAGTTGGTTAGAGTTTACAAACCTCTATTTTTTTCTCCTGACGGCCTATCATCCCAACTTCACTGCTATCTTCTTCACTCTCTATCCGTATTATGTCGAAAATCAGGATCCTTTTCACTTGGTGAAATTCTTCACAATCATCAATGTGATGTCCCACCTTACCATGAAACTTACAATAATTATTTTCATTTATCGCTGGTTCGAACTCAGATAAATATCCAGACTATACTAGCATACCATATAGTTTTTCCATAGAAACCTTCAAAGCTCTTTCCTTCTTACCCTCTACTCCTACAACATTCACCTCTCCACTGCTTGTAGCATGATTTTGTAAAGGGTTGGAATTCACATTTGGTGCATCATGAAAAGTTATCCATCCAGCTTTTATCAATTGCAAAAGCTTGTTTTTAAATGCGATACATCTTTCAATGATATGCCTAGCAATGCCAGCATGATATTCACATGTCAGATCAGGCTTATACCAATTTGGGTATGGAGATTGTAGTGGGTTTAAGGGAACAGGGGCCACTTGCCTAATACTCAACAACTTTGAGTACATTTCTTTTAAGGGAAGTGGTAATGGTGGCAATCATTCTTGGGTTCTTTGAAAATTCCTTCTTGAAGGATTAACAATCTGGTTACTTTGTTGGTCATTTGGTTGATTTTGTTGGTTGGTAGGGAAAGGTTTAGTGAAGTTTAGACTTGCAACTTGTTGAGTAGGTATTTGGAAGTTATAGTGATGGTAATTTTTCTTATTACCCTTGTACCCTCCTTCCATATTTTCACCTCAGAATCCTTCTTTTTCCCAGTAAAGCCTTTCTTCTTAGTAGGCTCTAACATTCTCCCCATTCTTATTGCTTGTTCTATCCTTTCAGCGATAGTTACAGCATCATAGAAATACTGAGCTGAACTACCCACTAGATGTTCAAAGTAAAGAGATTTAAAAGTGTTAGAAAATAGAGCGACCATTTTTTTTTCTAACAAAGAGGGTTGCACATGAGATGCTTTTTCACGCCATCTCAAAGTGTATTCTCTTACATTCTCTTTGTTGCCCTTCTTTATGACTAACAAGCTTGACCTGTCTTGGGCTACCTCCATGTTGAATTTATACTGCTCCACAAAAGCTTTTACCAAATCTTTCTACTTTCTGATCTTTGTATTAACTAGCCTTGTATACTAGCTTAGTGCCGATCTAGAAAGACTGTCTTGAAAGAAATTTTCTCATCAATCACCACTTCTGCCATCTTATTGCAATAAGATTTAAGATGAGTGACTGAACATTCAGTTCTAGTATACTTGATAAATTCTGGTACCCTAAATTCTTTGGATATAGCTACATTTAGAGCTAAACATATCTCTGTAGCATAAATAGGATCATATAAGTCTGCACCTTCAACTACCCTTAATCTTTCTTCCAAAGCAATCAATTTATCATAATCAACATGTTTAGAGAATTTCATCCTATGTGAGTCATCAGTTATCAAGTTTACAATCGGCACTTGTGTTGGTAGAACATTGGTAGTGAACTGTTATTCAAATGAAGAAGGATTTGCCCCTAAATTTTGAGATGTGAATACAAAAAGACCTGCTAGCATAGATACAAATGGAGTTGCAACTACTGGCTGAGTAGAGGTATCCTCCCTAGACTTAGATACTAAGGTCTGCTCGAGTAGACTTGTAAGTCGTGTAATATCATTTTTCATGCTCTCCAA
>NW_011501600.1:17092-21604 GCF_000495115.2 Populus euphratica
GAGTGTAATGAATTTTATGGTCTTTTAGGGGACCTATATTTCAACCTAAATGAATGCAAGTAAAATGAATGAAATGCACAAATGGATGCAAAATGGCATATGGATGATGCATGCTTGTTATTTGTTTCAGGTTTTCCTTTTAACTTATGATGAGGAACATACCCAATCAGATTCTCTTCAAAAAGTTCTCATTAAGGACTCCAAACCTACAGGAACTTGAATCGATTTAGGGGAGAAAATTTGATGCCATAAATCAGAATCAAAATAAACATTTCTCATGATGAAAAGATGATGAAATTGTCTTTTATTGATTTACAATTTTAGAATCACAATAAATCAATCTTTCCAAAGCCTTGGACTGTCATCTAATTGAACATGTTCTGGTAATTGAGACTCAAATTCTGATGGCAAACAATCCCCTTCATCATGTTGGCTAATTCTGATCTGGTAAAAAATTCCTCAATAGTATTGGTTTTTTCCATCTCACACTTCCTATAAGGATCGGTGGAGATATAATGAGAATATAGAATGTATATAAAAATGTATGTTAATGCATTAATATTTGTTTGTGTCTTAAATGGTATAGCCTACTTGATAGGATCTAACTCATAAGGTTTGGCTCGGTTTAGTCTATCCTTAAAGAAATTCTTTGGTTCTTAGATTGCCCGAATTACCTGTGAAGTAATCGGCCTTTTAACCTTATACAACATGAGTATGGAAAAAAAATTCCATAATACCCGTTGCATAAGTTGAGTTACAATACAAGCGAAAGTCCACATGAGCATTAGGGGATATAAGTCACACTTGCCACTTGAATCTTTCTTTTCTATTCTTAAAAAGGACGAGTTCAGGTCTAAAGCTTTTATGGGTTCACCGTGAAGTGAGTGAATACACAAATAAATAACATACATGTATGTGGTAATATGGAAAATTGAAAAGAATTACAATAATAAATAATGTAAATAAAATAAATGCAAAAAATAAATAACAATTATAAAGAGCAAATGAAAAGCAAACACAAGCAGTTGGTTCAACCCTAAATCCCCAGTGGAGTTGCCATTCTGTCGCTACACGACATCACTCCACTCTTTTTGTTTATTTAACAAAAAGATAGATTTTTCTCGATTGGGAAAAACGACGATTTTATTGGACTCGCCATCTAGTAATTTAAGGGAACTAGAAATCCCAAATTAGACACTAGTCCCAAAGATTCAGGTACTGAGTTAGTTATAATTAAGGGAAGGTAGACAGCACCCTTAAAACATCCTTTTAAGAGAAAGGTTACCCTTACTTGTATGTTTTTTATTTGATTTAATGCTATTATATTTTGAGCTTATTTGCAATTTTTTTTTAAAGATGATTAACATCAATCCCTAAAAATAGGAGACACATTAAAAATGACACCAGTCCCTAAAATTAGGAGACTTGTCTAAAATATTGATATTTGTCCCTAAAAAGGAGAGTTATGTCTAAGTTACTAAAAGAAATAATAATGGACATAATCCATATTTTGTATTTAAACTTTTGATATTAGGTTTTTTTTTTTTTGTAAATAAAAGAGACATGTCGACAAACAATATTCATAGAAGACACTTCAAAAAATGACATTAGTCTCTAAAAAATAGGAGACTTGTCTAAAATATTGATGTTTGTCTCTAAAAAGGAGACTTATGTCTGGGTTACCAAAAGAAATAATGGACATAATCCATATTTGGTATTTAAATTTTTGACATCGGTCTTTCCCTGTAACTAAAAGAGACGTGTCGACAAATAATATTCATTTATAAAACAAAAATTATTTTGATATCATTGAGAAATGGGTATAACCATACTTGAGAATTGGGCTTTGAATCCACGAACGATGACATGATAAGATGGGTATTGGACCCGCATCGTTATTCCTTTTATATTTATTTTTGGTTTTTTTGTTTTGTTTACAACATGTAAGAAATTTTACAAATATTTATATATAAAAATATCAAAAATACCATATAAAAAAATTACCTGAGTGCCACTGTATAGGTAAAAGACTGAAATACCCTTGAATTTCTCAGAAAATTATAAAAACGCCCTAGGTGGCGCGTGTGACTCACTCGCAGTTACTGTTAGAGGCGGTGAAATTTCCAAGCAAGATTTTTGGCAAAAAAATGGTTGATTCTAGTAGATCTGAGGGAGAGGATTCTGATGACAGTAGTTTTGACTTATGTTGATGGCTGATGAGGGAGAATCATCGGTTTGAAGCTTCGGGTGGCCGAAAAAAATCATGGCCTTTTTCCGGCCAGATGGAGCTGAGAGAGAGATGAAAACTGCCTAAGTTTTTCTTCAGAGGAGGCAATTAACCTTTCTATGGTGGTTCGGAGGCTTTAAACAGCTGGAAATGGGAGATCGGATGAGAGAGAGGATTGCTGACGAGAGGAGAGAGAGCATCTGAGATGTTGCTATAGTGTGAACGCAAGCATGGTACACCAGTGCAGCTAAAGGTTGTGAACCATGGGATTGCAGATGAACTGATCCTTCGGTTATGATTGGCTTGATCTGCAAGTTGATCGGACGGTCCAGATGGGCTGAGCATTGCTCTATTATTGCTTGGTGCACTGAGTGCTTGGTATACTTGATGACATGGCACAATAGGATCTAAGGGCAGATTGTTTTAAGGGCTAAGATGGATTTGGGTTTTAATCTAATGTGGTAAGCCCTATTATATCCTATTAAATGAAAAGTCCAGAACTAAATACTATTAGATCTAATGGTTAGGATATTTTGGTATTTTTCAAATTGTTTTTTGTAATCAATATCTTACTCGCGCGAAAAAAAAACTTGAATAGTAAACAAAAATATACATTCTTTTCTTTCTTTTCTCGTCTCTTGCTTTAAAGAAAAATTTCCTTGTTACAGCTGCCTCGCCTACCATCGGTATAATTGCTCCGCCTACTATGATCAAAATTTTGTATTATTGATTTTGTTTTATTATATATAATAATAAATATTTATAGGGGTAAAAGTAAAAATTCAAATATTTGTCATAGTAGAAAACACTCGTTTCAAAATATTTATTATTATATATAATAAAACAAGATCAATAATACAAAATTTTTGTCATAGTAGGTGAAGGAATTATGCCGATGGTAGGCAGGGCAGCTATAATAAAGAAAAATATCTTTGCCTTTGCACTGTAAGCATTATAGAAAGCGGGGGCAATTGTTGTAATCCAATTTTGGATTCACTAAGATTTTCTTACATGTTATTTTATTTTATTATTCATAAAAATCCAAAAAAATATAGAAAAACATTTTAAAATATATTTTTCTCCGGTCAACCGCATCTTTCCATAAAAACCGATTCCATCGAGTCTATACAAGTCAAACCATGTCGACCAGGCTAAAAATTGAGTTTCGGGTCGTTTCGAGTCAAAACCATTATTTTTGTCAAAACTAAGTTCACTAGGTCAATACGGGTCAAACCATGTCAACCAGAATAAAAAATGAGTTTCAGGTCGTTTCGGGTCAAAACCGTCATTTTCGATCAAAACCGAGTCCATGGGTCAATATGGGTCCCACCATGTTGACCAGGATAAAAAATGAGTTTTAGGCCGTTTCGAGTCAAAACTATCATTTTCGATCAAAACTGAGTCCACCGGGTCAATATGGGTCCAACTATGTTGACTAGGATAAAAAAAATAAGTTTCATGCCATTTTTTGTTAGAACTGTTATTTTTGGTCAAAAACTCTATCCACCGAGTTGATTGATACCCATATAAAGTTTATTTAGTGTTCCAACATAATTTTCGGTAATTAAAATTGATTTTTAGTAGTTGAAATGAGCATTTTCTAATACTGATTTGAGCTTTTAGTTTTACTCCTATAAATAGTTATTATTATATATAATAAAACAAAATTAATAATACAAAATTTTTGTTATAGTAGGCGGAGTAATTATGCCGATGATAGGCGGGGCAACTATAAGAAAGGAAATTTTTCTTTAAAGCAGATTGTGCCACCTAATATGAGATTTTATGTCCCCTCCTCATTGGCTATAAATAGCCAATGAAAATCAGCCAGAGGGGGAAGAAGAAAGAAAGAGATGGGAAAAGAAAGAAAAGAATATATATATTTTTGTTTACTATTCATTTTTTTTTGTTTTTTCTTCGCGCAAGTAAGATAATGATTTAAAAAAACAATTTGAAAAATATCAAAAATATCCTAACCGTTAGATCTAATAGTGCTTAGTCCATAGAAAGGTTAATCGCCTCCTCTAAAGAAAAACCCAGGCAGTTTTCATCTCTCTCGCCGCCCTATCTGGCTGGAAAAAGGCCGCTGACACGACTAAAAGATTAATATCTTCTTCCAAGTGCAGGAGTGTCGAAATAATAAATAACCCAGCAAGACTTGGATCGAACCACAGGGAGGTTAATTGTAGAAATTACAGATAACAATAACACAACAACAATGACAATAATAACAACAACAACGACAACAATAATAACAATAATAATAATAATAATAATAATAATAA
>NW_011501600.1:21992-25056 GCF_000495115.2 Populus euphratica
AGTGGGTGACCAACTCTTGACTTGGTGACAATCCTTATCTTCTCTTGTCTGCCCAAAACGTCATTGATAACGTCAAAATTGGAGCCACTTGAAAACATGAAAGTTGTAGGAAATTGTCTTATCTTTCTTATATAACAAATTAAGGTCATTTGAACTTCTAGAATTCCAAATATGGGCCAAACACTGAACAGTGCTCAGGCTGGAAGACAGATTCGGACTTCGTTGTTGTTGCTCCAATTTGGACTTGAAAATGACCTTTTTAGATCTTAGGCTCCATATGAAAGTTGTAGGCCTATATCTAACCTTTCCATCCATATAAAGTAGACCTAAATCTGAGATCTATAGTTCTAGATATGACCGAATTACGGAACAATGTTTTGATTTGGACTACACCGGCATTATTCGAATAAGATAACTAATGTAATCATATTAAAAATTTATATTCTGACTGGAACCTCCTTTGTGTATGGTTTCCAATTGAATAATAAAAAGAGTTTATATTATACTTATTTGAAATACCATTAGTACATGCTCTAACTTTGAAATTTGTTGTTATCATTGTTTAATCCTCACATTGATCTTCTATATCAAAGTTCTCATCAACTTCTTCTTTTTCTATTACTACTACTACTACTACTACTACTACTATTGTTGTTGTTGTTGTTATTGTTGTTGTTGAATTGTTGTTCTTAATAAGTTATACAATTAACCTCCTTGTGGTTCGATCTTGGTTTTGCCAAGTTATTTATTACTTCGACACTCCTACACTTGGGAGAAGACATCAAGCTTTTGATCATGTTAGCTACAAAACCAAACTTATCTATGTTTTTACTTATTTATTTAATTACATTTATTATCTTTTTTTTTGCAAATTATATACTATCTCTTTCCCTTAGTTGTTACCTTTAATAAAAGATATAAATAATGTATTAATTCAATCTACAACCCACAATCATATATTAAAGTGTGTGTGTGTGTGTGTGAAAATAAAGGTTTAAGAATACTTGTTAAATAAATATATGAGTAAAATCAATTGATAATAATGCGAGTGTTTGTAAACATGAATATTTCAAGAGAAGTATTTGATAGATCTTGTTATGAATATTGCAAATAACCATTAGAAAATATTTACTAAGATGCGTCTCAAGAGTCAATAAAATTCTCCCTTACTCTACCATCCTAGTAATAACAGTATTGTTAAAAACAAAAGTAGTTAGCTTCTTTTTTTTTTCAACTACTATCCTCTCCTCTCAACTAAAACGAGACATTATCCTCAATCTTCTAAGGTAGAAAGATAGAGTATAGAAGACATCACCTAAAACAGCAACTACTAACAAACCTAAAACACACTTAAACAAATACAAGAAACAAGAAAACACAAATATTATGCTATTAATAAAACCAAATGACACAAGTTTTACAAACTAAGGTTCAAATTCAATCTTAGCTTTTTATGACTTTCCTTGTTTGACCATTCTATTTGACTCGTGGAGGAATCAATTACAGGGATGAAAGATTATTGTTGGTTAATCAATTGTTCAATAGTAATAGTAGAGATTATGATTTGTTGTTCCAAATATGTTAGAAATTCCTATTCCACAGCATAATCAAGAAAAGACATTAACTTATCATAAAAACCATTAACATTTAATAGATGATTAGTACTTAAAAGTGTATTTTTATCAAGGTTTTATATCATCATTTTGCATTTGAAGTATCAATAACTCCTTAACTAAATCATGTTTTATAATAGCATATCTAATAATAAAAGATACCTTTAATTTATGGTAAATGTTTATTTTAAATGCAGGCCTATCATATAAATGAAATGATTGATTGATGAGTTTAAGAATTGAAATTGAAAGGACAAAGAGATGGCCAAGTTGAGACAATTGCTTACAAGTTTCATGTTTTCAAGTGGTTCCAATTCTGATGTTATCAATGACGTTTTGGGCAGATAAGAGAAGATAAGGATTTTCACCAAGTCAAGAGGTGGCCACCTACTCATCAATTAGTCATCAAATCAATAGTTTTCAATTTTGGCCTATAAAAGAAGGCATTTGCCATGCATTTAGGCATCTTGGTCTCCAAGTCAAGATCACGCTTTTGCTTTCTCTTTTTTTTATTTTTGTAATGCTTAAGTTTTATTTTCATTATTATATTATCTATGCCTTTCAATTCCTTTCCTTTATTTAGTTAACTTGTATCTTATTTATATTCTTATTTTGTTTATTTATTTTTCTTTCATTCATTATGTTTAGCTAAGTTTATTATGTCAAGGTGAAAAGGTTACACTAATGGTGTAAGAATAACTATAGTATAAACTCAACAAGGACTTTAATATTTGATACTAACATGTTTTATATTTGTTATCTTGTTCACTCTTCAATACTTTGCTTGTTAAATGACTACTCTGGATTTATGTTGTATAATACTTTTTTTTTTATCAAATATAAGAATTATATAGATCAAAAAAGAGCAAGGCAAGCTTGCAATACAAGCTAGGAACCAGCAGAACAGTACAAGCATCAACAAAGGAAACATACACCGTAAACAACAAGGCCCCTACAGAATGGGAACAAAGAACTAAAGCATGAACAACCCTCATGCAGAGTGAAACAAAAGAGCAAGGCAATCTTGCTAAACAAGCTGAAAACCAGTAGAAACTAATAAGCGACAGCAAAGGGAATATATTCCTTGAAAACATACCAAAACACAAGTATGAACAGCCCTCATGCAAAGCAAAAAGAGGGGAGCTAGCTCCCACTAAAACCAGCCATAACAAGAAGAGCACAAGGCAATCCAACAAAGAACGATAATATCCAGAGTAAGCGCCTGACGGCAATATCCAGAGCAAGGCACATCAAAAAACTAAAAGCAGCTTCCAAGGCTGAAAGAAACAGCAACATAACAAACAAGCCCGACTAGCAGCCACATAAAACAGCAACCACTAAACAGGCACACCAACAGCACGAAAACAGAGGCTACAGGCCAGCATGAAGAGGCTGGCAAAAACAAACAGGAAAACCCAGCTAGCAAAAGCCACACCAACCATAAAACAGGC
>NW_011501600.1:33493-35375 GCF_000495115.2 Populus euphratica
GGAGGAAGAGGAAGGGGAGCTGCCCTGAATCCTGGAGTCAGCTAAGGTGGAAGTGTTGGAAAGCCTGCTACTTCGTTGTGATGGTGCCTGTAATCGGTTGATGGTAGAAGCAGCTTTACTTCTGGTCAAGTATTGTCTCCGGGGAGGCGATTCTGCGGAAGAATCTTCAGAGACACGAACAAATTGAGGGGAGCCAGAAGAGACTTCAAGGGATCTTGGATGCGACACTAACTTGGCCCTCTTGTGCCTAGAGCAGCCTGGACCCTTATCCCTAGCTACAGCTGCCTCAGCTGCCATTGGATCAAGCAACGATTCACCATGAGGTTCTTCACGGGGAGATTGTTTTTCAACAGCTTCAGTATCAGCAGATGGATTAGAGCATCCAGAAGGAACAGCAGGTGCCAAGGGATGCCTTTTCCATTTATGCCTGAAAGCTGAATTGCATGTTGAAGTAGAGTGTCCCAATACTTTGCAATGTTTGCAGAATCTGGGCAGGGATTCATAGATCACTTCCTATGCTTTGGAAACACCATTTGGGAGAGTGATATCAATCGAAGATGGTAAATCAGCAAACAAGTCAATCTCAATCAACACACGGGCATAGGAAAGCCGAGTCATGGAAGATGTTGGAGAATCTGCATGCACTGGTTTCCCAATTACACTGGCCAGTTGATTGTGCATCAAAAGTGTCATTAAGTCTCTTATTTTACATATATATTTATTGTTTTTATTTGGTTTTTTTTATAATAATTGATGTGCTTTTCAGTAATGAAGTTTGTTTTAATGTTTCGATAGGTTTTTAATCGACCATAGACAGAGTATGGCCCTCCGTGTAGAACTTCATTCATGTCCGATTCAGATGCAAACTTGAATATAAGCCAGCCAGAGTCATGCATGGAAAAAGTAACATTACATGGCCATGCAGAAGTTACAAATTTGGTGATGGACGAGTAGCCGGGGAACTTACCAGCTATGAACCTAATTAAACTACTCTGCCACAATGCTTTGTGCTCACCTAAATCAGATTCCAGAAAATTACAAGAAGATGTGGCAGTATAATCTCGGAAGTGAACTAAAAGAGGTGATGAAACGGTAGTACCTGAAGGATGTGAAGATGTGGGAGGACCGTGAGTCTGGAAAATGGGCAAAGGAGCAGTACCCATCTTTAACCCAGATTTAGGGTTACCAGAGCCCGACTTTGAGTGCAGCGGACCAGACTCAGCAGGGAGACCACTACGGGGTCGAATGGAGACAAGGGAGGAGAGAGGGATGACCCCTGGCTGAGGGGAAGATGGAGGAGGAGCCGCTGGCGACGAACTTTGGAAAGCCCTCTTTTGATGTTTGGAGCGAACCCTAGCTTTTTTTCTAAACAACGTCTGCAAAAGAAATTGTGGTGGTTGCCATGACCAGCGGAAGAAGATGGGCGGGAAGAATAGAGATTGTAATCTCGCTGGGTAGACTACAGTACGGACAATTTTTTCTTTGACTTGGCCATAACTAAACTAAGCGAAAGAAGAAAGAGCCAATTATAGTGCAGAAACAAGAGAAGAAATCATTGCACAAGGAAATGGTGAAAACACGGACGATTTTATGTTGTATAATACTTGATATAACAAGTGCTTGGCACTTTCATAGCCCATACGGTATGGTATAACCGACACTTGAGTTATAAAAGGAACTTGATTTGTTGTTAACATAAGTTATAAGCATGGATGTCTGACAATATTTACAAGTATTAGCATTAATCGAATAAGATAACTAATGTAATTATGTTAACAATTTATAATATGATTGGAACCTTCTTTGTGTGTGGTTCGAATTGAAGAATAAGAGTTTATATTATACTTGTTTGACATACCATTAGTGGATCCTCTAACCTTGA
>NW_011501600.1:35435-35718 GCF_000495115.2 Populus euphratica
ATCTTCTTCTTCTTTTTCTTTATTATTCTTATTGTTGTTGTTGTTGTAGTTGTTGTTGTTACTATTGTTGTTGTTTATAATATGTACAATTAACCTCTCTATGGTTCGGCCCCGATCTTGCCAGATTATTTATTACTTGGACACTCCTACACTTAAGGAAAGACATCAATTTTTTGGTCGTGTTAAGTTTTTGGTGTCGTTGTCAGGGAGGTAAGTTCTTGTACAAATTATAGTATTTATTTTATTCTCTTTTCACTTTTCTTGTATATAACTTTGTTTCTTT
>NW_011501600.1:35892-37706 GCF_000495115.2 Populus euphratica
ATAATGAGAATAACCGTGCTAGAACACTTAGAGACCACATGAATCCCACAAGAATAAGTGCACCCTCAGATAAGACATAAATGAAGCCCGCCCATTTTCTTGGAACAAACATACAAGAACCAAATAAGTGCCACGGCCAAATAAGAAGAAGAATCAATGAATGTAGAAGACTGTAGAAAACAACACCAAATTCTCATCTACATCCATCATGATAAACTTCCAGATAGAACATAAATTCTTTTCCACTTAAGCTAAAAAGCACAAGTGAACCGTGCCTTTAATGTCCAGTAATTAGTTAGCAAGCATCATATGCAAATTCAAGAGATCCTATCTGCATAAAAAATTACATGTTCCAATCAAATAAGAACCATGAAAATAGACAGGATGATGGTATCAATGCTGAATTTACCAACAAAATTTCAATTAGTAAACAGTCAATGAGGTCTGAGATTAACTTGAGGTTAATAGATTAGAAGTAACTGAAAAAAAAATCCAATGTTGGGATATGTATTGAGACTTGCTTAATACTTGTTCTCATAACTAGAAAAGTCAAGACACTAGAATTAAAACAGAGTGTTCAATTAAAATCTATTCAAGATATTACATGTCAAATCTGTGAAACAAATGAACACTCAACCAATGATTGTCCAACCTTGCCTTCTTTTAAGGAATGTCTCCATGAATAAGCCCATGCTTTAAACAGTTTTCAAATACCCAATCATAAACCATACTCGCAAATATACAACCTGGTTGGAGAAATCACCTAAATTTCAGTTGGAAGAGGGAGAACAACAATGCACAACCTTCCCAACCACCGTTTCAAGCACACCATAATTTCCAAAATTCTCATGGATATGCACCCCCTTATGCTCCACCTCCTAGAAGAAATCTTGAGGAAACATTGCATGCATTCATTGAAAAGCAAGAGAAAATCAATACTCAACTTGCTCAAAACATGACAGATTTTAAAGATACTCTTGCTAAATTAACATCTGCTCTCAGTTTCCAAGAGAAAGGTAAGTTTCCATCTCAAACACAACAAAATCCCAAAGGGCAATACAATGCAAATGCAAGTAGTTCCGGAAGCCAACACATGGATCAAGTCAAATCAGTCACTACTCTGCGCAGTGGTAAGGTTATTGAAAAACCCTCTCTTGAACCTTATGAGAAAGATGATGAGTCAATCTCTAAGGGTAAAGAAGGGTTTGAATCTGAAAATTGCAAAGAAAAGACTGATCCTCTGCCAGCACTTCCATTTCCTCAAGCCATGACCAAACAAAGGAAAGTCAATCACAACTCTGAAATTTATGAAATTTTCAAACAGGTAAGGATCAATATACCTTTGCTGGATGCAATTAAACAGGTTCCTTCCTATACAACAGATTCAACATCCAACATCACACCGATCAATGATTACTTTTATGATGAATCTCTACTTTCTCTTAGTTCAATGCCTTGGTTTGCTAAAAATATCAATTTTCTTGCTTCAGGATTTTTGCCAACTCATTGGAGTATTGAAGACAAAAGAAAATTTTTGAGCAACGAGCAAAATTTTTATTGGGATGACCCTTACTTATTCAATTATTGTCCTGATCAAATATTTCAAAAATGCATTCTCGACAATGAGGTAAGTAATTTCATTAAATTTTGTTACTCTAAGGCATGTGGGGATCATTTCTCATCAAAAAAGAGGATTGTAGAAATCTTACAAAGTGAATTTTACTGGCAAAGTGGATTTTACTGGCCCATCATGTTTAAGGACTCATGCATTCTGCAAAGTCTGTGAAAATTGTCAAAAAGTGGGATTTATTTCA
>NW_011500062.1:0-7910 GCF_000495115.2 Populus euphratica
TAACTTATGTTAACAACAAATCAAGTTCCTTTCATAGCACAGATGTAGATTATACTATATGGTTGGTTATGAAAGTGGTAAGCATTTGTTGTATCAAGTGTTATACAACACAAATCTAAATTAACCATTTAACAAGCAAGGTATTAAGAATTAGTAAGATCGAAAGATAATACATGTTAATAGCAAGTTGTTTGGATATAACCATTGAAATCCATATTGAATATATATTATACTTATCTTAACACTATTAGTGAAACCTTTTCACATTGACATAATAAACTTAGTTAAACATAATGAAGAAGAGAAACATAAATAAACAGCAAAAAAACATAAGTATAGTAAAGAAAATGAAAAGTGTAAATAAAAGATCAAGGAAAATATAACATGAAATAAACTTAAATATTACAAAAATATAAAGAAAAAATAAAGAGCATGATCTTGATCTGAAAACTAAGATGCCTAAATGTATGGCAAATGCCTCATTTTATAGGTCAAAATTTGGAACTATTGATTTGTTGATTAATTGTTTAGTTGGTGGCCATATCTTGACTTGATGACAATCCTTATCTTTTTGTCTGAACTAAACGTCATTGCTAATATTAGAATTTGAACAGATTGTATTCATAAAAGTTCTAGGAAATTATCTTAGCTTTCTAGCAAAAAAAAAAAAAAACTGAGGTCATTTGGACTCCTAAAACTTGAAATATAAGTTGAATTTGGACTCCTAAAACTTGAAATATAAGCTGAACACTAAACAATATTTGGGCTGCAAAACAAATTCTAACTTCTCTGTTGTTGCTAAAATTTTAACTTCCAAACAGCAAAATTGAGTTTTGCATAATCATGAAAGTTTTAGGTTTATGTCTTAACTTCTAGTCATATAAATCAAACTAAAATCCAAGATCTACAGCTCCAGATATGACCTAGTGACTGAACAATGTTCCACTTTGAACTAAACTAGCATATTTTTTCTAAGTTTAGCCCTCTATTTGTCTTCTCAATTTCAGTAGGTGAACTTATCAATAAATCCTTTTATTTATGTGATATGCCTACATTTAAGATGAACATTTACTATTAATTAAAGGTATCTTATATTTAGTAAATATATTATTATAAAATATGCACTAGTTAAAGAGTTATTGATATTTCAAGTGTAAAATGATAATATAAAACCTTGATAAAAATACACTTTTAAGTACTAATCAATGTGTGAGAGTGATTCTTGCATTTTTCAGTTCTTAAATGAACTGAATCTGACTTATCGAAGATTAACTAGTTTCATGGCGTTATCCTACTTATTCCAATAGTATTAGTGCATTGGGATAGATTTTTATTGTGTCACACTCTTATCAGACCTATTTCGATATTCCGGGATCAGATCTAAATCTTAATTATGGGTTGCGTGACCACGAGGTTCGCATCAGGTATGCCTTTAAATTTCTATAGATATAATGATATGAAAGGGTATTATTTTCATAACAAATATTAGTTTAATATTGACATAAATCAAATAAAAAACCATCTTATTCTCTCTTTATTTTTCTTTATAAACTTTTTGTTTATATTCATTAGAAATAATACATAAATTCTTAAGAAACTTATAAAAATTATTTATAAATTTTAGGATTTTGTTTTATTATAAAAATATATTATTTTAACTATGTAATAAATATAAAAGGAACAATTAATATTTCAAAGACAACATTATTTACACTTCAAGAATTATTGCTATTTTCATAATATCATTTTGATCTTGTTCTCCTTGCATATCGATATATTGTATTGAATCCCTCTTCAATTGAAGTTCGTGTTTATTTAAGAGTATGGTTATAATTTTTTTAAAGTATTTTTTATTTAGAAATGTATTAAAATAATATTTATTTTTATATTATTTTTAATATCAGTGTATTAAAATATCTAAAAACATTAAATATATATTAATTTAAAATAAAAAATAAAAAATATTTTTAAATATTTTTAAAATACAAAAATAAATAATATACCAAATCCCATGAAATTTGCGAGGCTGGGTTAAAAACTCTGACACTATCTATGCCATGATCATATCTTGGGATCGAATAAACAAATAAAATATAAGATCCCAAAGCGCACTGCGTTACACAACTTGAGGTCAGATACATAGTACAGTATCAGTCAAATCCTTGTTCAGTTTGAGCAAAAGACTCATTGTATTTTTCTTTCGACAACTCACCAATAATAACAAGCAACGTGGCATCTCCTCAACCAGTTGTACTGACACCGATTATCAGAGCAGATAAACCGGGGGTGGCCGACAAGGCGACAACCTGATTTTGTGGACAGCAACACCCACTCTTTCTCACCCGTCCACGTGTCACCCTTTAAACAGCCTAGATTCTCTCACCTCCAAACCCTCGAAATCCCAAATAACACCCCACTTCACACAAAACAGCTCCAGTCCACGTAGGGTGGTTGTGAGATTTCGCGTATAGGGACAACATTCGCAAATTTGGGTGTAGTACAAGGATAATATGGGAAATAGAAATAATGAAGAAACGTATTAGAAGAAGATTTGGAGGTGGGTTTTTGCCAGAGGAGTTTCAGCACTCGCTTTGAGCTCTTTTTTTCATAGTCGTTTTTTCCTGATTGAAAAGTAGATGTTTAAGAAACAGAATTCTCCATTTTTTCTCAACTGTTCTTCGAATTGTTATAAAACAATTTTGACACAACCCAAAAAGAAAAACTGAAAATTCTAAACAAAGCTAGCTAGTGGTGGTTGAGGAGCTTTTAGAAATGCAAGACACCCGCTCAATTGAAGGAGGAGGCAGGTTATTTGGCGGTGGAGATGGAGGTGGAGGTGACAGGAAACTACGGCCACACCACCACCAGAACCAACAAGCATTAAAGTGCCCACGATGTGACTCGCTGAACACGAAATTCTGTTACTACAACAACTACAATCTCTCTCAGCCTCGTCACTTCTGTAAGAGTTGCCGGCGTTACTGGACTAAAGGCGGTGTCCTCCGCAACGTTCCTGTTGGCGGTGGATGCCGCAAGACCAAGCGGTCTAAGCTTAAACAAAATACACCAACTACAACTTGTGATACAATTACGGCCTCCAGTACCACACCGCAGGAGCTACAGGAACAACATCAGCAGCGAGATCATAAATCCTCCGACTCTCATTCTAGTAGTGAGAGTTCAAGTCTTACAGCTACCAATAACACGAATGCAAATACTACAGCGGAAGCAGTGTCTGCGCTCTCTGTAAGCTCTGTTGTCTCCAATAATTTATTAAATGGTATTGTTGAATCCAAAATCTTTCCGCATGGGAATGTGAATCCGAGTTTTGAACCTTCTTTGCTCGAGCAAGGATCGGACTGTGGGATTTTTTCTGAGATTGGGAGTTTTACAAGCTTGATCACATCGACGAATGACTTGTTTGGATTTAGTAACATGATGAACCAACACCAGCCCCCGCACCAGCAACAGGGGCTCGAGCATCATGTCCAACATAATCAGAACCAGCAGCAGTGGCAAAATCATCAACAGCAGGAGATGACAGGAGGAGGGGGGTGGATTAATCAGACGGTTCGCGTTGAGTTATCAGCTTTGCCTAGTAGTAGATCAACAAAGAATGATGATGGGGAATTTGAAGCGTTGGACTGGCCATTAGGGAGTGGAGACCAAGCTACTAGTTTGTTTGATCTTCCTAATGCCGTCGATCAAGCTTACTGGAGTCAGAGCCAATGGAATGATCAAGATCACCCTAGTCTCTACATCCCGTAAATCTCCTTGATTTTTTTAACTTCAAATTACAGAAAAATGAAAAAAAAAATCTCTCAAGAAATTCAAGGAAATGGAAAAGTCCGCAAGACCATGGAAATTGGAAAATATGAAATGACTGCTTTCCTTTTATGTAAATGTATCTATATCAATCTTCTTTTTATTTTTCTGGGGTATATCTGGTGATTTTGAAAGATACTTGGGTTTGATATAAAACCCAAGTAACTTATGTTACTTATTTTCCTCTCTTTTTTCCCTTCTAATTCTTTTGGAAGGTTTTTATTTCTGATGTATCTAATGAGATTAAATCAAATCAAGATATATAGAGAAGATAGAGTGTTTTGTTTTTGATAGACCAGCGTCAGCTTCTTCTCTTTGAATCTTCCTTAAAAGTAACCAAAAAATGAAAAAAAATTATCTTCTTAATTTTATTATTGATTAATTGATCAATTAACGCTGCTTTACTCATTATTAGTACCTTAATACGAGAGTCAACATGAAACGCTCGCTTGAGAACGTGCCACGTCAATGTTGTTATAGATAATGGTTTCGATGAATGATGGAGTAATTACATGGGAGATTAATTTGATTTTTTTTGTGCAGTGGTTGTGTACGGATTCAAGTGTGGGCACTGGATGTGTACGGATTCAAGTGTGGTCTTCTATGTTTTTTTATTTTATTGTTTTTTAAAATATTTTTTAAAAAATATATTAAAATAATATTTTTTATTTTAAAAAATTTATTTTTCATATTAATATATAAAAAACTGTAAAATAAAAAAAATTAATATTTTTAATATTTTTAAAATAAAAAATAAATAGATATAGATGGTGATGGTGGGGTTCACGAGATTAGTGACCCGTCCCATGCGTGATCATGACTCCACGTGGTGGCGGTGGTGTCGAAGTTGAAGACTGGAAATGAGCTGTTGATGCTTGTGTCGACGTGGACTCACCTGGTTGGATGAAACATCTACTGAGAGAAGGATAGTCGGTTTGTCCTGGCTCTCTGTCTTTTTCTCACATTCAACAACACATCAGAACAGTGATTGGATGGGATGATGGGAAGTTAAAAAATGGCGATGAGGTCATGCTTATATGTAGAATAGGGAGGTGGTGAGGGCGGGGTCACTAGTAAACTGTTTGAAAGTGGGGACATTTTGGGGGCATTTGCAGAAGTGGGCTACCATACGAGTCACACGCATTTGGTGGTGGGTGTGAAATGTGGATGCCTCCTAATCATTGTTTTTAAATACTGTTCGAGGTTCACGCGGCTAAAGAGTCAGGTTACAGATTTTATACATTAATTCAATTAATTTGAATTAAGTTAAAAAATTTAAAATTTTAATATTTTATATAAAAAATCTATATAAATATAGATTATATATATTATAAATAATATATTATATTAATTTTTTAAGTTAAAATAATTAAATCAAATTTTTTTATTCCATATTTAAAAAACATAACTTTTTTTAAAAACCATAGAGTTTATGTAATAGGTTTCAAATCTCGTATTAAAAAAAATATTTCTTTCATGGTAACATAAAATATATATACGAAAAGGTTTTAAATCCTATATTGAAAAGGTATTATGTTATTCTTTTAAATTGAAGTATTTAAACTAAAATTTTTTTTATCCCACATTAAAAAATCATGATTTTTTTCTTGAAAATATAGAGTATATATATGAAAAGTTCCAAATAAAAAAGATACTATATTATCGTTTTAAATTAAAATATTTAAACCAAAATATTTTTTATCCCACATTGAAGAAATATAATTTTTTTTTGAAACATAAAGTATATATACTAATAATTTTCAAATCTTACATTTGAAAAAAAATCAGGTCTCATCCGAATTCGCCTGGGTCATGGGTTGACTTGCTGGGTTTCTCGGGTTTAACCGTGTTGTTGCCACAACTTGTCTTTTATTAAACCCAGATTGGTCTAGCAACCAAGTTGACCAGGTCCTAGTGACACGACTAAAAGATTGATGTCTTCTCCCATGTGTAAGAGTGTCGAAGTAATAAATAACTCGGCAAGACCGGGGTTGAACCACAAGGAGGTTAATTATATAAATTATAGATGACAATAATAAAACAACAACAACAACAACAACAATAAAAAAAAAAAGAGAAGAAGAAGAAGAAGATGAGAACTTTGAGATAAAATATTAACATAAGGATTAAACAATGATAATAACAAATGTCAAGATTAGAGGTTCCACTAATGGTATGTCAAACAAGTATAATATAAACTCTTATTATTCAATTAGAAACTACACACAAAGGAGGTTCCAATGAGATTATAAATTGTTAACATGATCACATTAATTATCTTATTCGAGTAATGCTAATACTTGTAAATCTCGTCAGACATTCATGATTATAACTTATGTTAACAACAAATCAAGTTCCTTTCATAGCTCAGGTGTCGATTATACCATACAGTATGAGCTATGAGAGTGTCAAGCATTTATTGTACCAAGTATTATACAACATAAATCTAGATTATTCATTTAACAAGCAAAGTATTAAAGAGTGAAGAAGATAACAAATATAAAACATGTTAGTATTAAACATTAAAGTCCATATTAAATTTACACTATACTTATTCTTACACCATTAGTGTAACCTTTTTCACCTTGACATAATAAACTTAACTAAACATTATGAAAAAAAGAAAAATAAATAAACAAAATAAAAACATAAATAAGATAAAAGTTAACTAAGTAAATGAAAGGAAATGAAAGGCATAAACTTGATATTAATGAAAGAAAAGTGATTAGTACTTGAAAATGCATTTTTATCAAGGTTTTATATCATCATTTTGCATTTGAAGTATCAATAACTCCTTAACTAACACATGTTTTATAATAATATATCTAATAATATAAGATACCTTTAATTTGTGGTAAATATTCATTTTAAATGCAGGCCTATCACATAAATGAAAGGATTGATTGATGAATTTAAAAACTGAAATTGAAATGATAAAGAGATGGCCAAACTTAGAAAAAAGATGGTGGTGAAGTCCAAACCGGAATACTGTTCGGTAAGTGGGTCATATATGGAGCTGTAAATCTCAGATTTAGGTCTACTTTATATGGATGGAAAGGTAAGACATAGGCCTACAACTTTTATATGGAGCCCAAGACTTAAAATGATCATTTTCAAGTCCAAATTGTAGCAACAACAAAGAAGTCTGAATCTGTCTTTCAGCCCGAGCAGTGTTCAATAGTTGACCCATATTTGGAGTTCTAGAATTCCAAATGACCTGAAGTTTTTACACAACAAAGCTGAGATAATTACCTACAATGTTCATGTTTTCAAGTGGTTTTAATTTTGACGTTATCAATAATATTTTGGGTAGACAAGAGAAGATAGGGATTGTCACCAAGTCAAGAGTTGACCACCCACTCATCAATTAGTCATCAAATCAATAGTTCCTAATTTTGGTCTATAAAAGGAGGCATTTGTCATGCATTTAGGCATCTTGGTTTTTAGATCAAGATCATGTTCTTGTTTTCTCTCTTTGTATTTTTTGTAATATTTATGCTTTGCTTTCATTAATATCAAGTTTATGCCTTTCATTTCTTTTCCTTTATTTAGTTAACTCTTATCTTATTTATATTCTTATTTTGTTTATTTACTTAATTAACATGTTTTGTATTTGTTATCTTGTTCACTCTTTAATACGTTGCTTGTTAAATGACTAATCTTGATTTATGTTGTATAACACTTGGTACAACAAATGCTTGGCACTTTCATAGCCTATACTGTATGGTATAACCGACACTTGAGCTATGAAAGGAACTTGATTTGTTGTTAACATAAGTTATAATCGTGAATGCTTGACGAGATTTACAAGTATTAGCATTAATCAAATAAGATGACTAATGTAATCATGTTAATAATCTATAATCAGATTGGAATCTCTTTTGTGTGTGGTTTCTAATTGAATAATAAGAGTTTATACTATACTTGTTTGACATACCATTAGTGGAACCTCTAACCTTGACATTTGTTCTTATCATTGTTTAATCCTTACCTTAATATTTCATCTCAAAGTTCTTATCATCTTCTTCTTCTTCTCCTTCTTTTTCTTTATTATTATTATTATTATTATTATTATTATTATTATT